>NC_046380.1:24990866-25046284 GCF_011125445.2 Fundulus heteroclitus | reverse complement strand
CAATCGCCCAAGACGCAGATCAGAACTACGACTACGCCTCCAACAGCGTCATCCTGCACCTGGACGTCGGCGACGAAGTGTGCGTTCAGCTGGACGGGGGAAAAGTTCACGGGGGAAACACCAACAAATACAGCACCTTTTCTGGCTTCCTCATCTACCCCGACTGACAGTATAACCCTACTCTCCTTCCCCCTTTCTCTGTGATCCAACAAAAAAGTTTCCTCCTGTTTCTTCCTCTAACACGTCCTGCCATCCATTTGTCATCTCTTCGCGTAATACACATAGTGACAACAACAGAGTTAAAGAAAGTTTGTGTAAAAAAAAAAAGAATATAATGTACATATTACCAGATAAGATTGACTCATGATGCGCATACTTTTGTGATCTTGAATAAAGGGCCATGTACAGTATGCATAAGCATGGCTAAAATACATAATCACACCTTATTCCCCGCATATATGGCTGTTTACACATTATTGAACTTGGGTTTTTGCTCAAAGACAAACCGACTGAAATGATATCTGAATGTAGACTGTCAATCCGGGGCGGAGGTATTCGGCTGCATCCTCTTTCCCTCACTGTGAGATAGATTTCCATTACGGCTGTAGACACCAAACAAGAAAAAGGCATGAATATATTGATCGCAGCTGATAATTTAGAGCACCTCCCGATTATACCGCTGTGTGTTGTATGTCTGTGTTAATGCCTGCGTGGACGCGTCCGTGTGTGTTTTTTGCCCTTTAGGTCTGTGGAAGTGTAAAAGCATCCTTTATTTATTTTATTTTTATTTTTTTGGTTGGCGCAATTTGCACAGAGAGGGGAGGGAGGGAAGCTGCTGGTAACAGTCCTTTAACACACACAGTTTATCAATACTGAGGTTTAGCTTCGAGATTGATTTCTGAGCCCCAGAGCAGCGTCATATTGTGGTAACAAGGTGAGATTTCATCTAAAGCTTATGCTCAGTTACACATTAACCTTACATCCACAGTGTGCAGCAATGATCAAAAGCACCGAGGTTTAGGAAATGTGCTCATTTACCATCTGAATGAGATGAAAACAGGTTGATAATTCTTATGGCTTTTATTGAAAAGGTGTTGATTTTTTAATCAAATTATACTTCTTCTAAATGTACATGGAGTTATATTCATTTCACATATCGACACTAAGGTTTAAATTTCTAAGGGATTGCTTTTAAGTATATATATATATATATATATATATATATATATATATAGATATAGATATAGATATAGATATAGATATAGATATATAGATATAGATATACATATACATATAGACATTTTATTAAGGAAAGTAACCTGAGTAAATACAAAAAGCAATTTTTAAAGAGGATTTCATTTATTAAGGGAAATGCTGTCAAAACTGATGTTCTTGATATTGAAAAGTAGTGAAAAGTAAATCCCCCTTAAAGTAATAATTGCTTTTTGTGCCATCCTTTGCTAACCTTGCCTGCAAGATGAATTCTAGCAGGATTTATGCGTTCACAAACACACAAGAATAAATAAAAGTGTAGAACTAGAGTGCTACACATCATCAATCTGGTTAATCCTTTGCAGTAACAACTTGCCAATGGGCTAAAAAAAAGTCAAAGCCCTCTGCACAGCTTCCACTAAACTCTGGTGCTGCAGCTGCCAATATGCACCAGTTTTCAAAAGCCTGTTCAAGGTAATCTCAACCAGATTTCAGTTCAGACTTTGACTAGGCCACTTCGAAACATTTATTTAGTTTTTCTTTGAATCACTCAATGGTGGATCTGCTGGGGTGCTTTGCTCTTGATAAAATCAACTTCTGTCTCATCTGTTCCCAAAATATTTGCCCGCAAGTCCTGGTGATCATCAAGGATCACAAAGATGTTTTTTGTTAATGTGAAACATACCTTTGTGGCCTTTTTTGGTCAGCAGTATGGTTCTTCTCTCAGAACCCGTCCATGAAGGTCATTTTGATCTGTCTCTGTCTTATTGTTGAATCATGAACAGTGATATCAATTGAGACAACTGAGGCCTGGAGTGATTTAGATGTTGTGCCGGATTCCTCCAATCTCCTGGTTAAATCACAGATGGAGCGATTTTGGTTGGCCGGTCACTCCTGGGAAGGTTCACCTTGTTCCATGTTTTCTCTGTTTGTAGACAAAGGCGCTCACTGTGGTTCACTGGAGTCCCAATCCTTTCCAGATGGATCTGTCTCATCTTTACAATAAAATGTGGTCAAGCAAAGTTAATCCATAATTTAACAAGAGTGAGGGAATACTTTTTGTTGATTAATAAAATTGTATTTGAAAACTGCTTTTGTTTTTGTCCAGGTTTCCCTTGTCTGCTGCTAAAATGTATTTAATGGTGTGAAACATTTAGGTGTGAGGCAAAAAAAAGAAGCAAAAAACAGAAGAAATTGGTGAGAGGGAGTTTTGTTTTACAGCACTGTCTGCTGCTAATGTTTCAGATTTTTCTATAAAGGAGGAAAAGTGGTTGAGATCTTTTTGTTAACAGCCAGGTATCAGATCCTCCTCCCATAAATGAATACTGATGTTTCTTTGCTGTGTTTTTATTTTTACATCAGAATTCAAAATGTATAAAGCACTATTGTAGACACAAATTGGATTTAGCAGGATGAGTCACTTTTATTTTTGAGAACTCCAAAAACCATTAAAGACTTAAACTAAGCACCCTTCACTGTGCCAGGTGCTGGCGTAAAGGCCGTGTGTTGTTTATTATTTTCTTTGCTTACTGGGAACTCTGGAGCGCTGAATGTGCTCCAAAGTTTGAAAAGGGCATGTAAATGTACACAACAGCTTTCTCCACTATCAGACTTTTGTGATGTCCCACAAAATAATGTAGAAAATACAAATTTGACACCATGCGGATATCGACATGAATGTCTTCAAGGAACTTGCAGAGAAACCATAAACCTTTTGTTCTTACCAACAAGCTTCTGACAAAATGGAAGCTGGACATTTGACAACTTTTCTCACCAGAATTTAGTAGAGTTGATTTGAATTATTTTTCTCCTTGCACAGACCTGACTTTTAAGCATAGTCTATTTATTTCCAGTAGGTGTGAGGGCAGCACTATTCCTGAACTTTAATCCTATTCATACATTTTCAAACCAGCTTTGATGTGTGTTTGGGGTTATTGCCCTGCTGGAACACCCAACTGTGTCCAGTGTTTAACCGTCCAGCTGTTAATTATCAGTACATTTGGGAGGTTATTCTTCATTATTCCTCATACTTTGTGCAGTGCAAGTGTGTAAATGTACAGATATATGTCTATTTAACATCAAAACAAACCCTCAGCGTGATGCTAACACCAATATGCTTACCCTTTGGTCTAGTGTTTCAGGTTTGAAAACATGATTCTGACTCTTCCACAGACAATATCTCACTGTCCCCAAACAGCTCAAACTTTGTCTCGTCTGATCCCGAAACCTTTTTAAAGAGGACATTTGGCTTGTCCATGTGGGCTGCTGCATATTTTGGTCGAGCTTGCAGGTGTTGACTTTAGGGGAAGTGCTTCTTGCTGTCCTTTGGTCAGTCACTGTCGTGGTCCAGCATCTTCTAGTTCTTTGTGGACTTGAGGTTTGGTGGGTTCCTGATCATTGTAGCCAATTTCCTTTCATCTTGAATTTGAACACTGTTCCAGTGGGACAATTAAATTAAATATGCATCAAAACTGGTCAGACTGGTTTTCAAAAATGGATGAAGCAGGTGAATATGGGTATGTCCTACAGGATGCGATGGGAAATCATTAATTTCCAGTATGCTTTTGCAGCTTGCTAAAGGTAGCTCTACTATTGGGTGCAGGGGGTGTTTTAGCCAATTTATCCACCCCTTTAAGGCCAGGGATAAACAACAAATCAGATTTCACGCCACATGTGACGTTTTTTTTTTATTCGGCAATGGATCATGCAAAACTACTCGAGTGGCATCCCAACAATACACCCGTACACACAAAGCTGAAAAAGGACCATAATCCTCTTGAAAACACATCTCTTGGAGGCTCTTTACAGAGTGGCAGCTACTTGAATTAAGAGAATAGAGCTAAAAAGATTCAAACCTCTCTTCTTAAGCTCTGCTCGGCACGATGGTTACAGTGAGACGGGGTTGAGCCTTTACTTTAAAACATGTTTTTTCATTGTTTCATTGTAAATGGACACATATTAAAATGTTTTTCTTTTCAAAATGCAGGTGACTGTTGTCGACTGTGACCGCCATTTGCCATACATTCAGGTTCTCCGTGCCTTATTAATATTTTTTTCTTTTGAATGCATTCTTCCTTGCTCTATTAAAACGAAGATGTATGCAGAAGTTGATCCACAGGATGCAACCGTAAACAGAGAGGGATTTCGTGTGTCCAGCGTAGGCCGTCCTTGTGAATATTAAGCAGAAGAAAGTTACTGTGAGTCGATGTTTTTATCTAGATGGAAATAAATCCCGTAAACGCTGAGAAAAAGGGGTAATGTTGTATGTAAGTAGGGGAGGGAAAACAAACAAACAGAAAACTTTATTAATTTCGTCCAGAGAAAATGGATGTAACCTCTAAAAGAAGAAATCTGTGATGAAATGAGTTGTCACTTTTACTTGTAAATTTAGTGAAGAGATTATTTTATCGTCATTCCTAATATTGATCCAATGCTGTGAATGTGTCGTATGCTTTCTTGTCTCAAATCTAAAGGTGGCAGCATGCCTCAGCTCTCATTATATATGGGGAGAAATAATCAGTTTATCTCATAATTTTCGTGCAGTGATAGAAAAACTTACCTGATTCATGATGCTGTGTGTTTTACACAGACATTTCCCCCCTCGGTGGCTTTCACGCCACCTCAATGACATGCTGCATCTCACCAGGTGTGTTCTTACAAGAACTGTTATCTTTGATTGGAAGAAGTTTGGATTATCGTCACTGTGCATTTGCAAGCTGAGTTGTGTGTTTTACTTTGTCACGTGATCTGCAGTGTTTCCCCCTGCTGAAAGACCATAAAATACAGTTAAAAAAAAGAAAATTCTGAACTATTTCACTATAACTAAGTTCAACAGTTGGTTTCCCTGGTTTTATTACATGCTTTTATTATTCATTCTGGGGAAAATAAAGAATCAAGTGATAAAATCTGTTGTGAAGCGGTCGCATTTTTAAAGTGCTTTGAGTAATTTAGTGCATTTAAAAAAAAATCTAATTAAATGAACTTGATTGATCTTACAGCAGATATTGTTTTACTACTTTGAAAATGAAGAGCAGGTAAGTACAAATTCATTCATCTACAGTGCCGGTCCGAGCCTCTTGGGGGCCCTAAGCAGAATTTGATTTGGGGGCCCGCCTCCCACCACGCAGAATCACCTATGCTAGAAGATTATTGAGACAAATGTCACACTGTAATGTTATAGCGAATATCATAAACGAATACAGTGAGGTTATGTATTAATACAAAATAAATAAATAAACTATATTTAAAATACTTCTCTCTTTTATTAAAACTTCTGAATCCAAACTGTCACAAAACATATTGAATACATTATTTCGTCATCATTCATTCATTTGTATCATTTGTATATATATATATATATATATATATATATATATATATATATATATATATATATATATATATATATAAACGATAGGGGGGGGGGGGTGGCCAGGGGCCACCCCCCCCCCCCCCCTATCGGCTACTTGGCCGGCTACTTGGCCGGCTACTTGGCCGGCTACTTGGCCGCAAATTAAGCGGCCAAGTAGCCGCTTAATTTGCTTATGCCTCAGGCCGGCCCTGAACATCTACCAGTAACCCATAGAACAATTGATAAATGCTTATGCGTCTTCGTTCTTATTTGGGTTGCAATAAAGGGCACAACTTTCTAACATGCATCATACCTTATCTTATTTTTCATTTTTATTTGTTTTACATAAACTTGCTTGGAGAACATGTGAAAAAAGATCAACAAAGATCATCTTAATTCCTTTCAGAAACATTCAGGAATAGAGTGTTGATTATACATTTGTCATAGATCTTTAAAACATGGAAGGGCAATTACGTTATTATCAGATGCTTATAAAGACTGTCAGTAAAAATGCGAAATAAACGTCACAACAGAAAAAACATTAATAAGATAAATTACATTTTTTATATATTAAAGTTCTAAGATCAAATTGTTATTATATCATCTTTCGTGTTCTATATTGAGGGCCATATTTTGTGTGCAATTTTTTTTTTGCAAAACAACTGACATGTTATTCCGATGATGATTAATAATATGAATAATAATTCATTTTCCTTTCCCCCCTTTTTTTAAACCTGTCCTGTTTAGGAGGGCAGCATTAAGCATTAATAATAATTCATTTTCAAAATGTGAGATTGCTGCAACTACAGCCGTGCAGATAGATTTGCAATCTAAGTATGCTCACACTTCTTTAACATACTTATGTTTATTTTTGTTTGTGAGGTTAATGTTCAATCAATTAATTAACTAATGTTAATGTTTAATTATTATTTTGCTATATTCTTAGTAAAAGGTAAAATATAAAAAGGAATATGATGGATTTCAATCTGGCATTAAACCTTTGATTTTCTGAAAGCCAAACAAAGTTTCCAATGCCTAAATTTAATCAGGTGGTTTATGCACTGAAACATAATATAATTATGAAAATAATAGATGCCAGTCTGTAACAAAACACTTCAGTGACTGAAAACTCAGGTTTTTGCCTGGCAGCACCTGTACACACTCCTTAACGGACAACCCCAGTGTTCCTGTTCAAAACATCCAAACAGCAAAAAACAATGTTTCTGTATTTCCACTATTGTAAACAAATAGACCAATGTGGAGGAGGGAAGAGATTCAAATGTCTGAATGCACGCAGGGAAATCTGAACAATGTTCCCCATTGTAAATCAACCGTATTGTTAAGTTGAAGAACAGACACTTACAGAGTTGCCACTAAAAAAACCCTGTGATATAACAGGCTGATCACCAGTTACAAAGAAACTGGACAGAAATGGCATCCATTGGAGAGCTCCATGGCTAAAACCACTGCTGAAAAAACCAAAACCAAAACAAAACGAACACAAAGGCCTGTCTCATAATTCTCACAAAAACATCCTGATGGGGGGAATTTTTTGGACTAGTGAGAAAAAAGAATGCTGTGGCGAGTGTAAACTAACAGTATTTTAGAAAAAGAACGTCATACCTTCAGGCAAACACAGAGGCGGTAGAGTGATGATCTGGAGCTGTGTTCCTGCTACAGGACCTGAAAACGTGCTAGATATGATGGAACCATGGTGGAACCATGGTGACCACCAGAAATTTCTAAAGGAGAAAGTTCGACACACACACACACACAAACACACACACACATATATATATATATATATATATATATATATATATATATATATATATATATATATATATATATATATATATATATATATATATATATATATATATATATATAACCCCGCGACCCCATGAGGGATAAAGCCGTTCGGAAAATGGATGGATGGATGGATGGATGGATATATATATGTATATATATATATATATATATATATATATATATATATAAAGCTGTAAGACAAGCTACAGTATGTCTTAATTAAAACATTTCAGCAGAGTGGGCCAACGTTTCTCTACATGATGTAAAAACTCCATGCCAGCTATACAAAAACCCTCCAAAGGGGCACATGATGATGATATTAATGATATTAAACATGTAATAAAAAAGGAGAAAACAGAAGAGATTTGGAAGAAGGAAAATGACTCTTTTTGTGGGAAATTGTAGATTTCAGTTTTTTGCTTTCTATAAATTCACAGAATTTTAATAATTAATGGAAAATTAAACAAAATCCCGCTAAAGTAATGCTATGACATGAAAAGAACGGCCTCTTCTACCTATACAATCTGTGTTCAGTGGTGCATGAAATTTATCATGCTACTTACGTTAATAGAACATTTTTAGTTTTGCAAACAACATTTCAACCAAAATGTAATAATTCGCAATGGGCTCCCCTTTTTTAAAAAAAAATGATTTACACCCCAAAACTCTTGGACTATGTGAAGCTTTATGCTATGCACCATGGTTCTATGAGGACACAAAATATTGTATAAACCTTAAATACAGCTAATTAAAAATAACTAAAATAAATAAAGAATATTCCCCCAGACCCCACACCAGTATGGTAGTAACATACTTGCAATTTATTCCCATCAGATTATATTACTTGGATTTAAAATTGCGATAACCATTTTTTAAATGCGATATGAATATACAGTAGCATAGAGTGCACTGATTACACAACAAAGACCTGTTGTGAATACAGCAGTTTTACTGTTAAAACAACAAAACTGCTTAGAGGGCGCTCAGATATTTAGACTATTCTGTCATCAGTGCATGTAGCAACTTTCAAAAGATGCTGTAGTGGCTGTCATGACAGGAATGATAATAATAAGCTGATTCGTTGCAGTTATGGTGGAAGGTTCATCGAGGTCTGGAGATGCTATTAAACATGAATCTGGGGTTAGCCTTGGATCCTCTTGAAACTTCTCTGCAGTCTGATGCTCATCTGAGGTAAATCAGGTGCAGGGTTTGTGAGCACATTGCCTGCACACATTTTCAGGTTTTTCATAACAAATCTGATATATTTATATATCACTTACAGAGAAGTAAAGAAAATTAAGCCACATAAATTTGCCTCTTTTGACTTTGTCCACTTTAACCACACTGCTTTGATTCAGGTGAAGAATCACACATTCTGCTCCTACATCCAGTTTCAGGAGAGAGCCAAACACATTTCTGAGACAAATATTAAAATGTCGGGGAAAAAAAAAAAGTCAGAATTACAACTACAACAACCTGTGAGAAGGTGGCTCTCTCCCATTAAAGCGCTTGTTTCTTTTCCTTCGGCTGCCACTGCGGTCGGCACGGCGGCCCTGTGAAAATGAAACACTGGAACATAAAAAAAGGAAGTTCTTGCCACCCCAGAATAAAAACAAGGAGATGGATCTTTAATTAAAGGTGAGAGGTAATGCTATTCTGGGTGAGGGGGTTCTTGCAGTATGTGGTGTGGATGACTGGTTGGAGAAATGCCGGACTGCAGCACCACCTCCACCTCCTCCTAAAGCCCCCTCAGCCCTTTCCTCTGAGTCCCATCGCACCCTCCCCTGCACATTCCAGCGTTCAGTTAATTGGACAGGGAGAGTGGGCTGAGGAGGGAAGCGTTCAGGCCCATTAGCAATCCTCCTGTGGAAGGCTGAGCCGGGAGGATCACAGACTCACAAATAGGAGGATTAAAATAATCAATAGGCTCCTCTCTCTCTCCTTCGGCACAGACAACGGGGGGATGGCGCACGCACACACTTACACAGATATGCACACACACACACGCACACACGCACGCACACACGTGTTCAAGAGCAAATACAAACACACCAGGAGTCTCAGGAATACTAGTTCAAGGAGCAATTCCCTTCCCGCAGTGTTGTCTTTGGATTTTCTCAAATTAGTTGGAGTCTTGTAAAACTAACACACACACACACACACACACACACACACACACACACACACACACACACACACACACACACACACACACACCTCCTTTGTCTGTTAATGAGGGTTAATTTCAACCTCTGCCTAAATGAGGACCACTGTAAAGGTCAGACAAACCGAAAATAGTCCCACAAGTCAGACGTGTAATTTGGTTCTGTTGTTTCTGTAGTCCTAACTCTTAAATAAACACATCTTATTATATTGTTAAATAACTTGCGTTGACAGGAGCTCTCCACAAAACGTAAAAATATTTTTCCTTGTGTAAACCAGGAAAGCTTTATTGCCTTAACTGCTCATGCCTTGTTTTTTTTTTCTTCTTGGTTGGGTGTGTTTTCATTCAGTGTAATTTTGTTGTAAAAAAAATGATACAAAGTTAGTTTTGCTTTAATTTATTGATAACAATAAAAACAACAACAATAATAATAATCACAATAATAACTATGATCATTACTATTATTATTATTATGAGTAGTTTTAGTAGTAGTGGTAGTAGTAGTAGCAGTGTTGCTACTATTATGCTTACCACTAAGCATAGAAGAAACCTGTACCTGTCTAGAGTGTAGAAAGATAAATGTTACTTTAGCCAGGCACACGGCAAAATAAAGTTTTTGTAGCAAAAAAATAAAAAAATACAGTAATATTCACAGGAATTTCAGTATGTGGTCTTGCCAAATATTATGTTTTTTAAAATTTCTATATGTCTTTATCTCACCCTCTCACTCACAGAATCCTCAAGGGGCAGAGATTTTAGATGTACTTTTTAATAAAAACAGATCTCTTTTCAGAAAGACGGTTTTCCTTATTTCGTTTGACTGTACAGTTCAAGAGTCTAAAGAGTTTATTACCGGGCTGTAGAGGGACAGTTTGTTTCATTTGGTTGGGACGATATCGGAAACCATCTGCATTAACTGGTGAATCCAACGCAGGACTGACCAGATATCTACCTACTTTGTTTACACCATTGCAGGTGGGACCAGTAACCACAATTAAGAAAGAGAAACACACACACGGGTCAAGGAATTTAGCACAGGGCTGTCACAGCATTAAGTTATAATTTGTGTGTATGATCATAATGCAATTTGTTAATGATAAAAGCACCTACGTTCATAAATTTGCCATTTGCAATGTTTAGTTGTTTGCTTGATCTGCAGTCGTAGGCTTTTCAGTGATGTTCATTTGGTTCTTAACAAACAAGTTAGGGTTCCCTTTTACTGTTATACGTTGGAGGCCATGTATTTCTTTTACCGCTGAGATGTTGTGTGACAAGATTAAATAGGCTTTATTGTTATGCATCTAAACAATGAGCAGAATGATTTGATTTCTACCTTTCATGTTCCCAACAATCCAATCAATGTGATGAGAGAAAATACAGCTGTCTATGGTTGATTCGGCTGAGTGTTGGTGTAAAACAGAAATAAAAATGTATATAGAATATTGGTAGAAAAGTTTAAGTTTCTCAGGCAAAAACTCAAGGTAAGCCAACTTAGAAGGATTTAAATCAACTACTTGCCTTCAATTGCTTTCTCAATTGTATTTTGGCTAATTTACAGCAAAAAGGATGTTGAATTGTGGTAAATACCCAAACGTGTTAACTCAAAATGCTACGAAGGATACTGTGTTTGCTCTTTTATTAACAATTTTTACTTATTTTAAGCCCCTTTACACATTTTTATCAAGCAAAAACAGCTTCAACTGCAACTCAAGTTTTAAAGCGATCACAACCAGGCCTATGGCCTTTGAATGTTTTGATAATTGGATGTTACATACAGAAACCAGTCATGGAACACAAAAATGCTAGTGTATTTATTCATTAAAAAACTGAAAATCACCAGCGAAAACAAACAACGCATTGTTTTATTCATATTCCAAAAGAAGCGCGTAAATTGGAGCTAATAGTATACTGTCGTTGTAGGAGGGGAGGTTTCTTCTGTAAATTTCAAAGCTGTATTTCCTCATCTCAGTGTTGTAAACAAAAGATTCATCTGTACTATTTACGGACAGTGACGTCATGGGACGAAGCATTTAATAGCTAGTTAGGGATGTAGATGGAGTCAGAATACCTGAAATGGGCCAATTTCTTATTTGCTTTGGCTCGTTGATTTCATGTTTTTATTAGAATAAACATGAAAAGAATGTCAAATTCTAATTTCTGCTAAAAAACTGTGTGTATTTCAATTTAATATTTTGTATTATAGAACAAAACTTGAATGACAATTCAGTTTTCTTTCGTATTGTCTATGTTTGTTTTTCATTAATGGTTGTTTTTCATTACTGGTTTCTGGTGACAAATCACAAAAGGCTAACTGTATCAAAAATCCTTTGAAATGTCATTTGATAGATGTCTCCCTAATTATGCGACTGATCTGGAGCACTTTGTCAAGCTCTCCTTATCTTTCCTACCTTCAGTCTGTCTGTAGCAATGGTCACTGTTAAGATTTAGTCTAAAGAGAGAGGGTTAGTTCATTTTGTAGTGTGTTTGCATTTTCTTTTTAAACTAAAATCTGCATTTATGTAATCGTTTAAAATATTTTATTCTGATTTCCACATGGCACTTAATTCATTGGTATTGTTTGCTTTTAAATCATTATGCCCATTTAAAAAATATATTTTATAATTTACCTGTAAGTGACCTTCATTATTTTACTAATAAAAGTGACATTTACAATGGCAGACAATATTAGCCAATGCTTAAACACTGCTGCTTATATTGATTCTTGGCACCATATAACGTTTGACCTTTGTTTCTGATTTTGTAAAACCAATTAAACCTGATTATTGTTAGAATACTACATTTTTCGTGCCCTCGGAATCTGTAATCCCCCTCCCCAAAATACGCGATGATAATATAATCTGCACAACTGCGCCCCCTGCTGTATTCCCTCTGTCATCACAGCGTCCGCGTCCTCCGCCAGCTGCAGTAGCCTGCTCTGTCCGCTGGGTGGCAGGCAACGTCGACTGGTTGTCTGCAGGCAAAGATGGCGGTGCGGAAGAAAGACGGCGGCCCGAATGTAAAATATTTCGAAGCGTCTGACACCGTTTCCCAGTTTGATAATGTCCGCGTCTGGCTGGGAAAGAATTATAAAAAGGTACTGAGCGCACGTTTTGTAAGCATGCACACGGCGCTCTCTTTTTTTTTCTGCCACCCTGAGACGTAGAGCAGAGGCAGTGACAAAGAGAGGAGGGAGGGAGGGTGCTGCTGCTGCTGCTGCTGGGCGCCCAGCTGTTTGATTCACAAAAGGATGCTGAGCCAACAGCTGCCGCAGAGGCAGCCGCTAACTGCGGCGTCTGCATACGTCTGGGCAGCAAAACGGACCGGCGGGCTTCACATAATCTGACCCGAGAAGGGCAGCGTTTAGAAAGAGAAACGTGACTTTAGCCATTCAGGCGGCAAGCTAGCCAGCTAGTCGGCTAACGGTCAAAGCAGCTCGGATCCAGATGTTGGCTCTGTGGCGCGCCTCCGCGACTGAAGTCATGACCGGGGCTTGATCGCAGCGAGCAGCCGTCTGCTCTGTGGACCACGGCAGCCGTGAAATTTAAATAATAATTCCTAAAGGCCATGGTTCTAGCTGTGATTTCTTGCTCCCACCACATATACATTCACATCCAGGTGGAACCTTTTCCAAAACGCGAAAGCGCTGGAAGTTCTGCACTGTAAAATCGGACATGTTGTTTCAACTTAATCCAGGCACGTCGGTAGTTTCTTTTTTTAATCCATATCTCAAACCAAATAGTTTCATTTGGAAAATGCAGGAAATGCCTTATAAATGATACAATGATCACGTATTTTGGGATAAAACTAGGTTCATTACAGCATTTTAAAATCTGGAATCCTGGGACGCTTGTTGTCCCCCGACTTACCTGAAAATGGGCAAAATTCTGGCACAAAACAAATTATTAATGAAAACCAATTGCATAATTTTTAATAGGGTTGAACGAAAAAAGCATATTGATAAAATAGATAGGGTGCTTGCGCAAGTCTTGAAAGTCTTAATAAGTATGGAATTTTGAAACACTGTTTTCCAGACCTTGAAAAGTCTTGAATTTTGTGTGAAAGTCTTAATAAAGTATGGGAAAAAATGTATGGTAGAATTTTACCGTATGCTCAAAGGCATTGTGAAATGAGAAATAGGAAGGTAGGCTATAAAACTATAATTTTACTAACTGGTCACGTACTGTATTAGCCTAATGGAATCAAACACTTGTTTGATGTAAAATTCATGTACTTGTGATTTTCATGTTTTGAAACGTTTTCATCAGTAAAAGCATAATTTACTGTGAATAATGCATTTGTTCATTGAATACTAGCCTATAAAAATTAACATTTCTAATAAACAGTTTGTATAATCTCAACCAATGAAGTAGGCAGTAGGCACACAAGTATACAAGTGCATAAAGTTAAGGTCTTGGGAAAAAAAATATCAGTTTTAAAAAAAGTCTGGAAAAAGTCTGGAATTTTTATTTGGAAAAAGAGCAAGCATCCTGATAGAAATCAAATTTGATCGATATCGATAATTATCAACAAATTTAAAACAAACATTTTAAACGCAGCCCTGACCATTTTATATTGTTGTTTGGCAACCTGTTCATAGGTAAAGAACACACAAACACTGGATTCAAACTCAACCCTTTATCCAACCAACTTTTTACCAAAACTGCAAGTTTTTAAATCTCTGAACTTGGTGAAGGGGGTTGAACTCGGTTTCTCAGTCTGCATTTTGATTGGCTGGGAGAATGTAATGACTGTAATATTAACCTACATGGCTAAAATGCAAAAGGAGGGAAAACTGTTATTCTGTTGAACTTTTTATTGACCCTTTTTTTCTATCATCGATATATGTCTATCGATCAATATATAATTGAATTATCGTCCAGCCATAATTTCTAACCTTTACAACCCTGGAATAGATTTTTGTCCTCAGGCCAGCTAAACAGGATTTTTTTTTTGATGCCACAGAAGCTACATGAAAAGAAAATTGCTTATTTTTATAATTTCTATCAGACTATTAGATTTTTAAATAATTTTTTTTTTATATTTTATTGTTACTTTTAGATTTTACATGAAAGAAAATCATCAGACCTTTACATTTTCTTCAATGGAAAGTTGTATTTTTATAGAAAATTATGTCAAAAAAAGCATGGAGTTTGCAACCAACAGACAAAAAAATGGCTTTATATAAAAATATACCATACTCAATTAATATAATTCACTGCACTGAAGCTAGCATTTATTTAAAACCTCAACAGTTTAAAACATTGCTGAATTCTTTAGCATTTTTTGTTAAGAGTGATAGTGGAGGGTCTGAAGAGGCTCTTCGGAGCCGCAGGTTGCCGTCCCTGATCATCTAAACTCACAGTGAAACTTTCAACAGACGTTATTTGATTTGATGGATGTTCTGTCTCTTCATGCTTTTGGAATAAATAAGCATTTAATCGACTTCTGATAGTCCTTTATTAGGCGTATATGGGTCTTTCAAAACTCATTTCCCTGCCTGTTGGGTTGATTAAAAAAAAAAAAAAATCTACTCACCTTTACATTTAAGATGACGCTAACGGGAAGCAGATGTGTGGATAATGAATTGAACTCTTTTTTGTTGTTGTTGTTGTTACTTTACTGCATCAGTAGGGATTCTTAAAAGCTCAAGTTTGTGGTAGCGGATAAGGAGCAGCTGTATGGTATATAATAGCAAATTGAGAAACTGGAGCCAAAACTGCAGCCACTGATTCACGGATAGGACCGTTACTACTACTAAACATTTGTAAAAGAGCTGCATGTCTTGAGTAAACTTTAATTTAAATGGCATTAAAATGCTTTTCAAATAATAGGAAGATCACATGTGGAGGCTAGAAATTGTTGTCTTTGTTATTTTAAGACAATAAATTGAGGTTTGAACTATATATGTAGTTAAGAACTTCATAGGCATGAATAAATAATTCTAGCTGGTATTTTAGGTTTTCTTGTCAAATGCTCCTGAAGACACCAAGATGGGGGCTAAAAGTTAGATGAAATGCAGCGGGATGTGATTACAATATTGAAAACTGTTAAAAGCTCTCATAAAAAAAATTAAATGAAAAGATTAGTCATCTTTTTTCACTAACATGAAACGTTCAGTGAATATTCTTAGATAAATGTCCCTCCATTTTCCTGTGATTAGAACAAAACTCTGTTCATTTTAATGGTTCTTTATTCAGCCAGAAGGTCACACTCACTGCTGTAGGAAAGCGATGTTTTCTGGATGAAACACAGATGCAGAGAACATTCAGCCATGAGACAAAAAGGCCTTTTGCTTGTATTCTTCGTCAAAGTAAACATTTGCATTTTTTCCCCCTAATTATTTGATGGAGATCAGACTTTGCTCAGGCTAGAAAAGGAGGAATTCATGTATAAAATCGGTTGAGCAGTATGTTAATTGTTGATAAGATTAACTAAACAGATTAGTTAATTCATAAAAAAAAAAGTGGTTGCGGTTTTGTGTCACTAACAATTAGGTGACTAATGATATTCGGGGTATGTTACCTTTATGTTGTCAGTGAGGATTCTCAAAAGTCCAGCCCACATTAGCAAATCCAAAGCTTTTTTCAGAGGGAAAAGAGAGCTGAGAGTAAAATCCACGTACAAGGGCGGCTTTAAAATTTTAATTTGTTTTTAAAAAGGGGGGGAAAAAAACAATTTTACAGTGTTTTGAGTGTCATACAGCAGCTATAGTCGCACACTAATAAGCCGTGTCTCTTTTTCATCTCCTCAGTATATCCAGGCTGAACCCCCCACTAACAAATCTCTGTCCAGCCTGGTGGTCCAGCTGCTCCAGTTCCAGGAGGAGGTTTTCGGCAGACATGTCAGCAATCCTCCCCTCACAAAGCTGCCGGTAGGTCTCTTTCTTTTATCTCCTCTGAACAAATTCACAACGCTTTTCATGGATGCCTTTTCAAGCTTTTTTCAATTTTTTTGCCTGCAGATGAAATGTTTTCTAGACTTCAAGTCCGGTGGGGCTCTCTGCCACATTCTGGCTGCTGCCTACAAGTTCAAGAGTGACCAAGGATGGTAAGACTTTCTTTCCAGTTGACCTTTTTTTTTTTTGTTTTATTATAATTTGTTTTGTCTAAAACTTCAGCACTAAACTGGATTTTGGCTTTCTGGCCGTTTCGTGTGTAACTCCAGTCTAATTTCCTGGTAGGCGCAGGTTTGACTTCCAGAATCCGTCGAGGATGGACCGAAATGTGGAGATGTTCATGACGATTGAGAAGTCTTTAGTGCAGGTACATTTGTTTTAGTAACCATTATTAATAATTTGCCTGTGGACAAATTTCTCGGATAGTCAACAAGCAGTTGTCAGTATTTTTTTCTCTGATTTTAACCAATATAAAAGGACGTTTTTATTTTTGTCATCATTTTATTTTAGTAATTGCGCGTTTCCTTGCTCTGGGGAACAGATTTAAATAAGTGGAGCAACTGTCTTTGGGAAAGTTACATGTCTATTTTTGTTTTATCGCATTTGAGCAGCATCTGAAGATGGTACCGCTGAGCTTTAACAAAGAAAATAATGAAACTAGCGGTTCACGATACCAGTTTTTTCCAGACCGAGTACAAGTACGAGTACTTCAGTTTAGATATTTGCTTATTCCAAGTACCGATACAGAGTACTTTATAAATTGGTACTTATAGATCACAAATAACTTAATATTATTGACCACTGAAAAGGACTGACCATCAAGGGCGATGAATTTGGTTAGAGCTTCATTTATCTTCTCTCCTTTTTCTTTTGGAGGGTCAGCAAACAACGTCTGGGTGTATAGCACCAAAATGGGTATCGGTTCAGAGTATCGGGTTGCTTTTACAAGTACGAGTGTGAGTACTTGACGCTGGCATCGGGACACGACTAAATTAAATGGATCGCAACAGTTTAAATCATCCTAGCAATCAACATCTTCCAAATCATGTCTTCCTCAGAGGAAAACATAATATATATATATATATATATATATATATATATATATATATATATATATATATATATATATATATATATATATATATATATATATTGAGGTTTCATATCATTATTTGCTGCAGAACAACTGTCTGAGTCGGCCCGTCATCTACCTGAGCCCTGACATAGAACCAAAGCTGCTCGGCAAACTGAAAGACATCATCAAAAGACATCAGGTGGGTTTTTGCTGATCTCACAATAAGCCTTTTTTTTTTTTGTCAGTGTAGTTAAAGCATATGTTATGCTTTTTTTTGTGCTGACTCAGCTTTTCTTGCATGGCCGTCTCTGAGTCAGAGGCGACTCCTCTTTGCAGAGCATGTATAACGCGCTGGGTGGTCATGTATTGCAGGGCTCCGTGACTGAGGACAAGACCTCCAGCTCCCATATCGTGGTGCCTATCCCTACCAGTCTGGAGGAAGGTGAGGCCTCATCGTTTAAAGCCCGTTGTGGTATGTTTGTCGGATCGTCTCCTACATGAGCAACATCTGTGCTGAAAGGAAACAATCTTTTCCGTCCAGAGGAGTGGGTGCGTCCTGTGATGAAGAGAGACAAGCAGGTTCTGCTCCACTGGGGATACTTTCCAGACAGGTTTGTTCTGGATTGATGCGTCTGTACCTGGGTCTTAATTGTAAAGAAATAGAATCTAATGTTAAACAATCATCTGTATTTATTTTGTTGTTGTTGAAAATTAGAAGCAGTTTGATTTACCTGCATTAACACTTTGGACCATATTAGTTGTAGACAAGTGAATGGATACTGAGATTCATGAGCGTTATGTAATTCTTGTAACACTCCTGGTGAACATATTTAAGTATTTAACGTTCCCGATCTGTGCTCAGAGTCTGCCTCCTGCGCTTGTTCCTAAACTTTAGACCTACATGCCGCTGAAGTAACCTCACAGGCCTGAACATGTCGTCTGTTCCCTCGGTTTGACTTTTCATTTTGTTCCTCCCGTCGTTCAGCTACGACACCTGGATCCCAGCCAGTGAGATTGAGGCTGCAGTGGAGGATCCGCCCAGCCCAGAAAAGCCCAGAAAGGTGACTGTTGTCGCTCTGTTTTATTGCTGCTCATTCAGCGGCGTCTGAAAAGATGCTCTTCTTCCAAATCTTAAATTGGATATGACAACTTTTCTTAAGCGTTTCACATTTTGTCACAAATGGTGATTGCATTTCATTTGGATTTTTTGTGACAGATCGACATGAAGTGGCAGGAAATTGATACATTGGCTACAGATTTCTCTCAAATAAAGTTAATTTATATCCTTCCCCCCCTGGGGCAATAATTTTATAACCAAATTGTCTGCATTTACAGCTGCAGGTTTCTGGAGCTTTGTTGCTACCAGCTTTGCA
Source organism: Fundulus heteroclitus (assembly GCF_011125445.2). NCBI lineage: Eukaryota > Metazoa > Chordata > Actinopteri > Cyprinodontiformes > Fundulidae > Fundulus > Fundulus heteroclitus. The sequence goes on along the minus strand of NC_046380.1, from coordinate 25,027,402 downwards.
CATCTAGAGACCCGTTCTTTTTTGAACAGACAGTCGGATTCGGTTTTGGACGTTGCCTGGGCCACTCTAAAATATTAGACTCAACTGAACATTCACAATGTACATTTGAGCGAAATTTCGTTGCAAGGCTCCGCATAAAAACACAAGACAAGAGAAAAACATTATAAATATAAGTATTCGTCATTTGTCAGGAATGTTGGAGCAAAGCAGAAAAATATATTTTATATGTACAGGAAAGGTATGTGTAAGACCAAATGAGTAGTGTATTTCGTATATTACACATGTGCACATATGCTTCAGACTGTTGAACTGCTGAAGCCACAAATGGACTCTGTACCACATTCGTATATTGCATGGTTTTAATAATACTCACCTGTACACTGTGAATCGCACACTGTCTATTTCCCCTGCATTGTTTACATTGTTTACATTTCAATTGTTTACATAAATCGCTGCTGCATCTTTATCCTGTAATTTACTGCAATTTACTGTGAATTTTCAAGCTGTATGCAAACGAAATTTCGTTCTGTACGCACTTTGTGCATACAAAATGACAAATAAAGTTGTCTAAGTCTAGTGCAAGTGTATGCAGCAGCAGCAGGATGTATTGCAACAATCAATGGACCATATGAAGAAACAGAAACTAATAAAAATAGTGTGACATTTGTCAGGGACGTGCTTTGATCCAAAGTGCTTCATTGTAGTTTGGGCCGTATCTGTAGTCGTCCTGTCCTCCTGGAAGAGGAACCTCTGTCCCAGTCTCAGACCTTTGCAGCCTCTTCTAGGATCTTGCTGTTTTTAGCTCCATCTCCATATTTTAAACCATAAAAGAAACCTGTTCCAGGATCATGCATAATGTAACTTTGGTCTCGACAGGTTTGCAGTTATGGCGATTATGCTTCCTTTTTCATATGATGGATTGATTAGCACTCAGCTAAATGTTGAGACGTTGGGATATAATTTTATAGACTAACTCCACCTTAAACCTCTCTACAAGCTTCTCTCTGACCTGTTTGTCCTCTAATGTTATCTAAAAAACATCTGAGTCCTTCACAGAGCAGCTTGGTTCATTCCTAGATTAAATTATACCCAGTTAAACGGTATATACTAAAACAGGGGAATTTTAAAGGCAGCAGATTGGTCTGTGTTTTATTTATAAGTATCAGGGTTAAATAAAAATGCAAGCCACACTCTTGAGATCTTTATTGGTAAAACAAATTAAAACCATCTATCCTTTTTATATGCATATGATTAAACAAGACATAAAAAAAAGTGGGTGTGAATATTTTGGCAAGGCACTGTGTCTCTGTGTTGGTCCTCAGAGCTTCAGATAAAAGCAGTTTCCTTATGGATTTTAGTTGCTTACTGAAAATGCTTGAATATTGTTGACAGGTTCACGCAAAGTGGATTTTAGACCTGGACCAGTACAACGAGTGGATGAACGAGGAGGACTACGAGGTGGGAGAGGGCTGTCCTAAGAGGAAGAGGATCTCTGCCAAGACACTAACGGATGAGGTGACCACACCGGATGAGCGAAGGGACAAGAAACCTGGCAGTGCCAAGAAGAGAAAGCGATCGCCATCACCTTCGCCAACCCCTCCGCCTCAAGAGAGCAAGAAGAAAAATACCAAAAAAGGGTACGGGTTCTCATTTAAGTGACAAAAAAGAAAAGTAGAGGAATATTCATCCATCCGGCTGTCCATCCAGTTTAATTTCAGTTCATTTTATGTATGTAGTACATGTTTACAACACATTTTATTACTGTTAAATCAAACCAATACTAACCCATCATAGAGGCAGATTGATATTTAGTTATTTACATTCTAGCTGGACTCCATTTATAATAAGGTGCATTCAGAGGGAGTTTATACTCAGCTTAAAACTCAAGTCAGTTTATGATACTAGTAATTAAAAACGTTCGATCTAAGGAAGCCTGGCTGATTGGATCAAGTCGTTGACTTTGCTGAAATCCCTCCTGATTAGAGGAGGGCGGACAACAGTGGAAGAGGACGGCTCTCTGTTTGTGCTGCCTGCTTTTTGCTCTTTGTTTGCAGTTCTTGTTTTTTTTTTTTATTCTCCTTGTGTTTACCTGCCTTAGCAACTGTCTTTTCCAACTTGAAATGTATGGCAAAAGGTAATTTTTTAAGCCTCTTTTCACACCTACTCCACATTTTGAGCCAAATTTATGAGCTAAAAATCTAAAAAAAAAAAATCATAAATGACTCAAAAAGTCAGCATTTATCACCAAACCCCCTCCCTCTTAAGTGACATATAGTGGAGATCCACTTACTGATTCCCAGAGGTTTGTTTCTCTCTGCCCTGCCAGGCCGACCACGCCGTACACCAAGTCTAAACGAGGTCAGCGGGAGGAGGAGCAGGAGGAGCTGTCCAAGGACCTGGATGAAGCCTCACCTGTTCCTGCATCTGAAGAGGGAAACACAGCAAAGACAAGTACACAAATATACCCATTCATTAAAATACAAATGAATATATACCAAAGAATTAGGACGGTTGCAAAAGTGCTTAATAATATGTCATATTTTCTGTTAAATCATTTCTTGTCTGCTTGTAGATAACACCAAGAAGGACTCAGAATCAACCCCGGTTAAGGGAGCTACTGATATGGGTAGGGATGATTAAACATTATTTGTCTTTTTAAAATGTGTTTGAGAGCAAACAGGACATCCTAAAGGTCTTTATTAATGTGTTTATTGATAACCACTTCCCCTTTTATGTTGTGACTGAAACAGATGAACAAGAAGAGGAGTCCATGGAGACAGCAGGAAAGGTATTGTTGTCCCTAACGGTTTAGTTTAAAGCAAAATATGGGATAAAATCACGATAAACAAAATTGGTCAAGAAAAGGCATTATTTTTGTGTGAACTGAGATGTGTGTTGTGTTTTTTTATAACAGGAAGAGGAGGAGGGCTCTCCCAGTGTGAAGGGGGAACCAGTGAAGAGCTCAGACCTTCACGAGGACAACGTGACCGAGCAGACCCACCACATCATCATACCCAGCTACGCCGCCTGGTTCGACTACAACAGGTAACAGCGCAACTCGTTAAGCTCGTTTAGCTCGTTTCCCCGTTCTGGAAGCAGTTTGATCTCAAAAGTCTTACGTTACGGCTTGTAACGTGAATTATTTTACCTTTACCTAAAATCTAAAGCAAAACCGTGGTTCGATAGATTCTTTCTGAACGATTTAAACTTTATAGCATCAGAGTCATAAAAGGATAAGGTAAGATTCTTTATTAATCTCGCAATGGAGAAATTCATGTGTTACATCAGCTCTTGTAAAATAGTCAAGAAATGTAGAACCAAATGAAGATGGAAGCAGAGATGTATAGATAAAACAAATCAACAAACAAATTAATATGTATATACAGACACATGCACACATCCATACATACTATGTACATGTAGACGAGAGTGTGCTAGAATGGCGGTCATTATATATATATATATAATATGATAAAACATGCATTCAGAAAAAAACTATAACTTTGAATCTAGGGTCAAGGACTCCTAGGGATAGGATGCTCATGGTCTACAAAATCTGAAGCTTTTCCTGTAGTCGCTTGATGAGGTGGTCTCCAGCTTCTAATACTTCTGGTGCTGACTTTGTCCTCTCCTCCTGAAGGATTTGCTCTAACATTTTCTTGAGGGGACCCACTATGGAGGCAGAAACATTTTTCTCTTCAAACAGCTCAACAGCAGCGTCATAAAATGGAGAAAGAAAGGCAATAGCTAACGCACCTCACCTATAAATAAATAAACAGTGAAAAATGCAGTTCTTGATAAGCAAATCTAATGAATTTTAAGAATGTTAGATTTACCTCAAGTCAAATATTCCCAGATAGGTGAGATCCTCCTCTTCCTAGCTGGCTCCATCCTCTGTCATCTCCTCACTCTCTTATATCTCTAAGCTCCTCCTCCTCTCACCTAAACTTTACAAACTGTCTCCAAACTGTGAAAACTTGATCCAAATTCTTCTGTCCAAGCTATCAACACTTTATCCAAAACCTGAACTGACCGCAACTCTCTAACTAACGCCCACATTTGACCAAATACTGAGGAGCTTTAATGCCTGTCAAAACCCACAGGCAATCTGAACCGCTCCTTGCAGCGGTCACATGGTACGGCTGGGTAGCGAGGCTTCAGACATCATCATGTTCGACTCCTCCTTCAATGAAGGAAACCTCGATAAGCGCTATGTGGAAACGCAGCCTCTCCGTTACTCAACACATGCTTTGATACCTCAGCTCATCTCCTAACATCCCTACCAATACCACATTTATCCCTCTGCAAACCATGAGAAAAGTTATTTTATGTCGATTTCTGTACCCTAGTGCTACACACAGCCTTGCAAACACGTGTCTTTATTTGTTGCGTTGTATTTTGAGGGCACAGAGAATGAATGCAGGGAGGGCAAGAGGTAAAAATACTAAAAACTGAGCGGTTTATCTTTTGTTTTTATATCAGGGAGTCTGGGATCTGATGAAACGCTGCTGCTCACTGTGCAGTTTTCTCTCTTAGAGGCAACACGTTTTCCTCCCAGTTTGTTCACAAGAGATAAAACATACAGAAAGTCAATTTGTTGATTGAGAATCAGAAAACCATTGACTGGTTTGTGATCTCAGATGTCGAATTCATGTTTGACCAGAGGAGAAATCCCCTCTGATTATAACTGAAAGCGCCACATTGACCCTTTGTTTGTTTCTCCTGCAGCGTTCACGCCATTGAGCGGAGAGCCCTGCCCGAGTTTTTCAACGGGAAGAACAAATCTAAAACCCCGGAGATGTAAGCAGGCCATCGGTGCACAACACATAGTGACCAGAAATTAGAATTACATACTGTTTTAATGCAGTAGTCGTGTTCTTCCATCCTTTTTCCTTTTAGCTACCTAGCATACAGGAACTTCATGATTGACACCTATCGACTGAACCCCCAGGAGTACCTGACCTCCACCGCCTGCCGCAGGAACCTCGCGGGAGACGTCTGCGCCATCATGAGGTAGATGAGAGGTTGACTTTTATACGTCGTTGAGCCTTTTTATGAACTTTCTCCCAGCGGGAAACTCTCTGTTTGCTGTTCTGCAGAGTTCATGCTTTCCTAGAGCAGTGGGGACTCATCAACTACCAGGTGGACTCAGAGAGTCGGCCCACACCCATGGGACCGCCGCCGACCTCGCACTTCCACGTCCTCGCAGACACCCCTTCGAGTCTGGTGCCACTGCAGCCCAAGACATCCCAGGTTCAGAGATACTCCAGTTTGAACACGCAGGCGTGAAATGGGCAGATATTATTTTGACATTCTTGCTCATTTCACTGTGACTCCAGCAGACCCCCGCCACCCAGCCGATGATGACATTCCCAGACAAAGTGAAGGAGAAGCCCACAGATCTGCAAAACTTTGGGCTGCGGACCGACATGTACAGCAAGAAGACTGCATCTGCAAAGGTAAAAGCAGCTACAGCTTATATAATTAACCCTAATTGTAGGACTGGCATTCATTTAAAGTAGCGGCGATCTATTTGTGTGCAGAGCAAGAGTGCTGCGAGCTCTATGAGGGAGTGGACCGAGCAGGAAACACTGCTGCTGCTGGAGGTATTGGCCTTTTCGCTGACACAACTAGTCGTGATAATTCGCCTGTGGAGACAGCAGATAAAAACGCGGGGCTGAATGATTATCTCGTGTCCATCAGGGGCTTGAGATGTACAAGGATGACTGGAACAAGGTGTCTGAACACGTGGGCAGCCGCACTCAAGACGAGTGCATCCTGCACTTCCTGCGGTTGCCGATTGAAGACCCGTACCTGGAGGACAGCTCGTCGACGCTGGGCCCGCTGGCCTACCAGCCAGTTCCCTTCAGCCAAGCGGGAAACCCCGTCATGAGCACTGTGGCCTTCCTGGCTTCTGTAGTTGACCCGCGCGTGGCCTCAGCTGCTGCCAAATCCGCTCTTGGTGAGAAGTGGCTTCCTTTTTGAAAATTTCCCGATGAACAGAAATCAACAAAGAGGTTCAATTATTTAAATCTGTGAGCTGAACAAAGTATGTACACTGCAAAAACAGAACAAAAATAAGTAATTTGTTCTGGAAATGAGTGTATTTGTACTTTATTTGAGCAGGTAAATAAGATAATTTGCCAATGGAATAAGATTTTTGCACTTTAAATGGGAACAACTCATCTCCATCAATTTATTCCAAGTGCATTATATCTAATTATTTTATTTTAGGGGTAAAAATACTATTTCCATTGGCAGCAAGAAAAACATGACTATTTTCTTGCTGCACTTCCATAAACGCCTAGTTTTGAAGAGTAGATAAAAAAAAATAGCTACCCCATCTGTAGATTGTCGCTCCTGGGCTTTAGATCTCTGCAGCTCCTCCAGAGTTACCGTAGGCCTCTTGGCTGCCTCTCTGATTAATGCTGTCCTTACCCAGCCTGTCAGTTTAGGTGGACGGCCATGTAGGGACAGAAATGGTATTGATTGATATCGATAATTATTAAAACATATATTCTCTTTGAAGGGGGCGGAGCTCGGTCACAGAGTGTTTCTGGGTCTGCGTTGTGATTGGTTGGGAGGATGTAATGACTAATATTAAGCTACATGATAGGCTAGAATGCAAAAGGAAGAAAAACTGTTCTATAGAACTTTTTATTGACCTTTTTTCTGTATCGCACGTGTGGCTGGACGATAGTTATTGAATTATCATCCAGGCAAGGCAAATTTGTTTGTATAGCACATTTCAGTACAAAGACAATGCAAAGTGCTTTACATGATTGAAACATAGGAAAATAAAACAGAATAAAAGCAAGTTCGAATAAAATGTAGAAACAAAATAAAACATGGGGAAATAGAAACTAAAAGCAAATATTAAAAGCAGTTGGACTACAAAGTTGAACTAATGATATTTCAGTCATGTCATGCTTTCGGGCCCAAATCAAACTTTCCACCCTGGGGAAAAATTGGCCCTGGAAACTTTGCCTTTGACCCTTTATACGGACTTCTCTGCTTCCAGACCCCTTTTTTTTTAATTTTTTTTAATTTATTTTTTTTTTTTAATGGTCCTCTGCGAGGTCGACCAAACAAATGAAAGGTTTCACACTTATTGGCCCGGTCATGACTTGTCGGTTTTGTAGTCTCTTTATATTTTTGAATCTGTGACATGTTCACTGTTTCATACGATAAAACCTTTTTCTTCTGAACCTGGTTGCATTAGATGATATTTAGGTGGATGTCACAGTAAAGGGGGACGTTTTGTTTATCTGTCTCATAAAATCTTAAGATAAATACATAGACGTTTGTGGTTGTAATTGTCAGGATTTGTCTTTGATGAACCCAGAACCACACACACAGGACTAAAGTTGAGGAGTTTTATTGACAGGTTTGATGGGATGGTGGGTGATGTAACCAGAAATCCAGGAACACACAGGTACAGGGGTGTAGATGAAGGCAGGAGCTGACGGCTTGGAGAGAGAGTTCAGCTAAGCTGGAAGGCTTGGCACTGAACCGAGTCTTCTCAGAGTGGCTAGTCAGGTTAGCAGAACTTGAGAGACACCAGGGCACAGAGCTGAGCTTCTCCAGGGCGGCTAGTCAGGTTAACAGAACTCTGGGGACACCAGGACACAGAGCAGAACCTCTCCAGGAGCAAACAATGAATGAATAGTCTTTAGAGTGACTGGCAGGACTAACCTTAACAACAGGAGTGAAACAAAGCTTCCAAGGCAAAACGGGAACTGGCATGGAGAGGTGTGGAATGATGTCGGACCGGCACAAGAGTGAGACAGAGGGAGGCTTAAATAGGGAGACTAGGAGGTGAAATGCATCTGACTGATTACCAACAGGTGTGACTAATGGCTGTGGGAGGGAGAGCTGGGTGAACTACAAAACAAGAAAGAGGCCAGACAACTAAAACCATGACACTACCCCCCCCTCAAGGCCGAACACCGGACGGCTCAGAACCTCTTACCCTGGGTGGGTGGAGGGGGTCTCAGGACGGCGGGCACAAGTCAAAACAAGAAACCAAGGAACCAAAAGGTCAAGAACACTGGGAAACCAAGGGGCTAGAGAACCCTGGGGAAAACCAAGGGGCCAGACCACAACCAGTGCGCGGCACACCAGGAAAAGGCACGAGCGCCAGACAGTGCCGGGGGAAAAAGCGAGCGCCAGACAGTGCCGGGGGAAAAAGCGAGCGCCAGACAGTGCCGGGGGAAAAAGCGAGCGCCAGACAGTGCCGGGGGAAAAAGCGAGCGCCAGACAGCGCCGGGGGAAAAAGCGAGCGCCAGACAGCGCCGGGGGAAAAAGCGAGCGCCCGACAGCGCCGGGGGAGGGAACGGGCGCAACACAGCGCCAAAGGGAAGGAACGGGCGCAACACAGCGCCAAAGGGAAGGAACGGGCGCAACACAGCGCCAAAGGGAAGGAACGGGCGCAACACAGCGCCAAAGGGAAGGAACGGGCGCACGACAGCGCCAAAGGGAAGGAACGGGCGCACGACAGCGCCAAAGGGAAGGAACGGGCGCAACACAGCGCCAAAGGGAAGGAACGGGCGCAACACAGCGCCAAAGGGAAGGAACGGGCGCAACACAGCGCCAAAGGGAAGGAACGGGCGCACCACAGCGCCAAAGGGAAGGAACGGGCGCACCACAGCGCCAAAGGGAAGGAACGGGCGCACGACAGCGCCAAAGGGAAGGAACGGGCGCACGACAGCGCCAAAGGGAAGGAACGGGCGCAACACAGCGCCAAAGGGAAGGAACGGGCGCAACACAGCGCCAAAGGGAAGGAACGGGCGCACCACAGCGCCAAAGGGAAAGAACGGGCGCACCACAGCGCCAAAGGGAAAGAACGGGCGCACCTCAGCGCCAAAGGAAAATGGGCGCAACTCAGCGCCAAAGGAAAACGGGCGCAACTCAGCGCCAAAGGAAAACGGGCGCAACTCAGCGCCAAAGGAAAGAACGAGCGCACGACAGCGCCAAAGGAAAGAACGAGCGCACGACAGCGCCAAAGGAAAACAACGAGCGCACGACAGCGCCAAAGGAAAGAACGAGCGCACGACAGCGCCAAAGGAAAACAACGAGCGCACGACAGCGCCAAAGGAAAAAACAGGCGCACCACAGCGCCAAAGGGCAAGAACAGGCGCACCACAGCGCCAAAGGGCAAGAACAGGCGCACCACAGCGCCAAAGGGCAAGAACAGGCGCACCACAGCGCCAAAGGGCAAGAACAGGCGCACCACAGCGCCAAAGGGCAAGAACAGGCATACTGAAAACACCAGGGCTCAACAACACACGCTGGAGCACAACTGGCATACAGAAACGCCAGGGGAACCCGCCGGGGCGTGAGGGAAACGCCGGGGCTTGGGGAAGAGAACGCCGGGGCGTGAGGGAAACGCCGGGGCGTGAGGGAAACGCCGGGGCGTGAGGGAAACGCCGGGGCGTGAGGGAAACGCCGGGGCGTGAGGGAAACAGGAACATCCAAAACGCCGGGGAACAGAGAAACAGAGGGCGTCCTAACACGCCGGGGAACCAAGGAACAGAGGGCGTCCTAACACGCCGGGGAACCAAGGAACAGAGGGCGTCCTAACACGCCGGGGAACCGATAAATCTAAAACACCAGAGAAACAGGAACAAAGGGCGTCCTAACACGCCAGGAAACAAGAGCGGAGGGCGTCCTAACACGCCAGGAAGCCTAGGAAACTAAAACGCCAGGAGACAAAGGGCGTCCTAACACGCCAGGGACACACAAAATCTAAATACTTGGGAACGAAGAGTGCGCTGGGCAACAACAGGCTGGGCGCACCAGAGGGCACAGACGGCGACTAGGAAGTGCCGGAGGGCTCTGGCGGCGGCCTGCGTGCGCTGGGCAGCGACAGGCTGACGCGCCAGAGGGCTCAGCCGGCGACATTGGAACGCCGGAGGGCTCTGGCGGCGCCTAATCACAGAGAAAAACAAGAACTAAGAGGACTAGGTGAAAAAAACAGACACCAGGGGAAGTCAAAGCAAAATAAAAACTACTGAAGGCTAGAGGGGTCTAGGCGAACCTAAACAGGGCAAAAAACATGGGTGAACTACAGGGACAAGGAATAACAGGGGAACTAGGAGGCAAAACAAAAACTAAGGAAGCTCGAACCAGACAAAGTAAGGAGCGTAAAGCTCAAAACCAGGGATAAGAAGCCTAAGGAACGCTGGGAACTAAAGGTTTTAACAAAATAAGGGTTAAACCAATAACTGGAAAACAAGGCATGAACTAAATTATAAAGCCAAACTAGAAAACTGGGGTAGGGATAACACAAAGAAAAACTAAGCAAAAACTAGGAAATAAAACTAAAAACTAGGAAAGGAACAAACACTAAAGAAAACTATAAAACTAATGCAATACCAGAAAACCAAACAAAGAATCTAGGGGCCGAAACGGTAAACTAATGTAAAAACTAGATAGCAAAAGCTAAAGTAACACAAAACAAAAGCTGGAAGACTAAGGCATAAAACAGACAAGGATACTAGAGCAAACCCGGGACTAAAGGCAGGTCTAGAATACTAAACAGTGCTAGAAAAAACAAAGCAAAGGAAAAACTAAGAACTCTGAGACAACAAGGAAACCTCCGAAATAACTCTCATACAAATGAATGCTAAATAAATCAACACTAAGGCCGAGCTCTAACAAAAACACCAAACAAGCACTGGCCTTAAGGGCGCAGGCAAAGACGGCTGCTAAGCCACAAAGAGTCCTCGAGGAGGTCGACCAGGCCGAGGCAGGCGGCGAAGCAGCATTGCCCGTCTAAAGCCTCGAGGAGGGCGGCCCCGACGAGGCAAAGTCAAGCGCCTCGGAGACCGCAGTCTGTGACTCCGGTCGAAACGGAAAGTCAAAGGGGAGCGTCGTGGAGGACGACCCCGGCGAGGCAGAGTCTGGAGGCGCGGAGACCGCAATCTGCGGCTCCGGCAACACAATAGAGTCCGGGGGAAACGTCGCGGAGGACGACCCCGGCGGGGCTGAGTTAAGTGGCTCAGGGACAACAATCGACGGGCCCGGCCGGGTTCAGAGGTCTGACGCGGGCACCGCAAACGACGGCCCCGGCCGAACAAAAACAGGCGTCGCAAACGGCGACCCCGACCAGAAGAACAGGGAGCGAGAGTTACGTCACCTGAGGACCCATATTGTTGCGAAGTAACTCCCTCCGTGGCCTCGAGCTGACGCAGAGCAACTTCCTCAGTGACTACAGCCGGCGGGTCATTTTCCTCGTCGGCCGGCGGGTCCTTTTCCTCGTCGGCCGGCGGGTCCCTTTCCTCGTCGGCCGGCGGGTCCCTTTCCTCGTCGGCCGGCGGGTCCCTTTCCTTGTCGGCCGGCGGGTCCCTTTCCTCGTCGGCCGGCGGGTCCCTTTCCTCGTCGGCCGGCGGGTCCCTTTCCTCGTCGGCCGGCGGGTCCCTTTCCTCGTCGGCCGGCGGAGCGGCTTCCTCGGACGCCGGCGGAGCGGCTTCCTCGAACGCCGGCGGAGCCAATCCCTCGGAGGTCTCGGATGGAGATGGACAAAAGCCCTTGGCGGCTTCGGGCGGAACTATCCTCTCTGCTACCCCGGGCGCCGCCGGGCTACAGGCTTCGGAGAGCGGCGCCGGGCTACAGGCTTCGGAGAGCGGCGCCGGGCTACAGGCTTCGGAGAGCGGCGCCGGGCTACAGGCTTCCTCGGTGGCCTTGGACTGAAGCTGAGCAACTCCCTCGGCGACTTTGGACGAAGGCGGAACAACATCCTCGGACGGGGGCGGAAGAGCTCCCTCTGAGACCTTTACACGCTGGCGTCTGCGCCGGGAGGAGCCAGATGGCGTAGCAGAGGCTGCTTTGGAAGCAGCAGCAGACCAGCAGGGAAGGAGGTCGTCTCGGTCACCGTAATAGAAACTCCACAGCTGTTCCTCCTCGACGTGTGGGGCTCGGATAGGTGGAGTGTTGAGCTTTACTCGGGGGACCAGCTGTGAGTCATAGAGGTGACGACCGAGACGACAAGACGCTGAGCGGCTTCTCTTCTCGTGCTCCGGGGTAGCCGAAACAACGCCCACATAAGACATCTGGGGAGTGGAGTCGGCCCTGATCGGAGGCGCAGGATCCTGGACAGAAGCCGCCTTGGCGTACCTCTCTCTTCTCAGGCGTTCGCACATGTCCAGATATGCGCGGACCTCCGGGGTGTCAGCCCCTGCAGGTAAGTCCCATGTGGTGTCTGGGTTCATCCTTTGGCCGGTCCGAACTGTCAGGATTTGTCTTTGATGAACCCAGAACCACACACACAGGACTAAAGTTGAGGAGTTTTATTGACAGGTTTGATGGGATGGTGGGTGATGTAACCAGAAATCCAGGAACACACAGGTACAGGGGTGTAGATGAAGGCAGGAGCTGACGGCTTGGAGAGAGAGTTCAGCTAAGCTGGAAGGCTTGGCACTGAACCGAGTCTTCTCAGAGTGGCTAGTCAGGTTAGCAGAACTTGAGAGACACCAGGGCACAGAGCTGAGCTTCTCCAGGGCGGCTAGTCAGGTTAACAGAACTCTGGGGACACCAGGACACAGAGCAGAACCTCTCCAGGAGCAAACAATGAATGAATAGTCTTTAGAGTGACTGGCAGGACTAACCTTAACAACAGGAGTGAAACAAAGCTTCCAAGGCAAAACGGGAACTGGCATGGAGAGGTGTGGAATGATGTCGGACCGGCACAAGAGTGAGACAGAGGGAGGCTTAAATAGGGAGACTAGGAGGTGAAATGCATCTGACTGATTACCAACAGGTGTGACTAATGGCTGTGGGAGGGAGAGCTGGGTGAACTACAAAACAAGAAAGAGGCCAGACAACTAAAACCATGACAGTAATGTGACAACGTGTGAGAAAGTTTAAGGGATGGATGCTACTAGTGCTCTCCAGCTGCATAAATAATGTTGCTGCAACGCCTTACATTCCTGGTTCATGTATTTGTAAGCAACAAAACCTCTAAAAATGACCAGCTCAGCAGAGATTTGAAGTAAACAACCTGAAGGTTTGATAACCACGTGTCTCTTCCTATTAGAGGAGTTTTCCCGTATGAAGGAGGAAGTCCCTGCAGCGCTTGTCGAGGCTCACGTGCGGCGGGTCGAGGAAGCAGCGAGAGTCAGCGGCCGTCAGGATCCCCTGTACGGCCTGGAGGGAAGCGGCATCGCAGGCACTGGCCTGGAGGAGGGAGAAAGGCCCGGTAGGAGAAAAACACAGCAACACACGAAGATCAGAGAAAGAGAACTACAGTTAAAAATGTTGAATAATCAATTGTGACTTCTCTTCAGATGAAAGCAGTGATGAAAGTAAGAGTGACAGCCAGTCGAGTGAAGAGAAAAGAGAAGCCAAGGTTCTGGTTCCTATTCACCTAACAAAATTACACATAAAAATCTAAAAATGTGTTATTTTATGGCGTCTGTTAACTTCGCTGTTGTTTTATGTGCAGGAGAGCAAAGATGGAGCCATGGAGGAGGAAGAGAAGCAGGTGGAGAATGGGAAGAAAGAAGAAGAAAGAGGAAGAGAAGCCGAAGGGGAGAGGGAGGCAGATAAAACTGAGCCTGAGATAGGTGTGGGAGGTTTTATCTCTAAGATGTCCTGTGCTTAAAGTCCTGCTTAGAGCTAAAACGTTAAATTTTTCTTCTCTCAGGTGACAGTGAGAAAGAGAAGGATGCAAAAGAGGGAACAGAGGAGGGACAAAGAGAAGGAGAGATTGAAGGAGAACGGAAAGCTAAGGTTGAGCGTGACGTGGGAGAGGGAAACCTGGCGACTGCTGCTGCCTCCGCTTTAGCAGCTGCCGCTGTCAAAGCCAAGGTCCACATCAATATATCTCTCTGCCACCTTCAATATCTGCCTTCTTATTTTGTACCTCCTGTAAAGACAGATTCCCTTCACTGTGCTCACAGCATTTAGCTGCAGTGGAAGAGAGGAAAATCAAATCCTTGGTGGCGCTGCTGGTGGAGACCCAGATGAAGAAGCTTGAGATTAAACTGCGACACTTTGAAGAACTGGAAACCATCATGGACCGAGAGCGGGAAGCCGTGAGTGAAGGAACCTGGGATATGTAGTCTAATAAAACAGCGCGATACCTCATTGCGGCATTTACCGTATTTTCCGGACTATAAGTCGCTCCGGAGTACAAGTCGCACAAGCCATAAAATGCATAATAAAGAAGGAAAAAAGATATATAAGTCGCACTGGTGTATAAGTCGCATTTTTGGGGGAAATTTATTTGATAATATACAACATCAAGAACAGACATGTCATCTTGAAAGGCAATTTTAAATAAAAATAGAACGAAGGCAACAACAGGCTAGCTTACGCTACATGACACAACTGAGAATGTCCCTGGTATGTTAACATAACATATTAAAAGCTATTCAGATAACTAAAGCATAAATAACTTGGGAAGAAGTTAACCAAAGCGCCCGTGTCACTCCAAATAACTAAAATCCAGTGAAATCTTCACTTTCAAATAACTCCGTTAACTCCGGAGGTAGAAGATGCGGCACTTCCGCTTCTACATCGTTTACGTCTGATTCAACACAGGCCTACAGCGCCCTCTTGCGGTTTGGTGTGAAAATAACAGGTGTAATGATATACCGGTAAAAAATGTGTAATAATTTCACACATAAGTCGCTCCAGAGTATAAGTCGCACCTTTGGCCAAACTATGAAAAAAAACTGTGACTTATAGTCCGGAAAATACGGTAATAGGGGAATGTTGTTTCACCAAATAACCCGAGATATGTTTGCGCTTCCAGCTTGAGTACCAGCGGCAGCAGCTGCTGGCCGACCGCCAGTCCTTCCACATGGAGCAGCTGAAATATGCTGAGATGAGGGCTCGCCAGCAGCACTTTCAGCAGATCCAGCACCAGCAGCACAGCCAAGCCGGAGGCCCTCACTCCAACCAGGCGACATCAGCTCCACAACCCCAAGGCCCGAGTGCGAGTCAGCCAGCTCCCAGCACACCAGCTCCACAGGCGGCCCCCAGTCCTGCGCCACCAGCTTCTTCTGCCCCGCCTGCCGAGGCCCAACCTCCTGCAGGCGCTCACACGCCATCTCCCTGCCCGCCCAGCCAGGCCCCGGCGCCTCACTCCAGCTCCAGCACTCCAGCTGCGCACCACGGTGAGTTCAAAGTTAAAGCGCATTTATGAATATGCAATACATTTCCAACTGGAAATCAAATCAGCAGGACATCTATAGCCTGGTGAGTGAAAAGTTTTATGACTGCAAAACTTTAGGAGTCCTGTTAAACGTTGAGGTATTCTGTCATGCCAGATACGTTTTCTTCATTAAGATGTGTTGATAAGAAAAACATTAAATGCAGTACATTAATGTTTTTGTTGCACTAAAATAATCTTACTGAAAAATGTAAGACTGAAACATTTCTCTTTCTGCGACAAAGTTACCAATGCTACAAATATTAGCACCCCTGATCTTTATCTTTTGATCATTTCCCATTACTTGTTGCTCTCTTCTCTTCAGCTCTGGTTTTCTGCGGGCTGCAGGCCAGCGTACTGAGATGGACTGTGGGGATCTGGCTGTATGTTTATGGTCACATCCTCCTGAATAACCCAGTCATGACCCATATTCAGTTGGCTGGCAGAGGCCAACATATATTCGATGTAAAATGTCCTGGTATTTCAAAGAGATGATACAATTCACGCTGACAAGCTTCTCCAGGCCTTTTTGTAAGAGAAACAGGCCCACAGCGTCACACGCCCTCTGCCATACTTTACAGCAGACACGAGGTTCTTTCCTACAACCTTTATTCTTGTTTCACTCTAAATCCTCCTAAACTGTTCCTGAAATGCTAAATCTTAAAGCACACAGTCCCAGCAGGGTCTAGCAAACTAAAAAAGGCTTTCGTCCTCACTCTGAAACCAGCTGTTTCCACGTCCATAGTGTATAATGGTTGCTGTGGAGACTCATTGACCCTGTGATGTTAGTCCTTGCTGCAGTTTTCTATTAGTACTCCACCCTCCTGCTCACTGTGTGTGGTAGGAAGATAAATACGAGTCCTCATGCAGCCTGGTGGTGAGAGGCTAATAGAAATGGGTCCCTGTGTGGGGCCATTCGAACAGAAAGTCATGGATTAGTAATCAGAGGTTCCTAGAAACTGATCAGCTTGTGCCAGTGGCGACACGAATATCTTGACAGGATTGTTTTTACGTTTTCGCTGTGAGATTAGGTCGCTGCAATAGAAGAGGAGTTTCTACGTACCTTTGCTAGGAGGGACAGATTTTGATTTAAATAACCCCAGGTGTTAAACCAAGAGTTGCATTTTGTTTAGACCAAGTTCTGGTTTTGCACACATTCAACCCAGATGCACAAAGGGATTGGAGTACTTGTTTTCACACCGACATGTTTCCTTTTTCTGAGACTCAGAATAGGCTCATTGGAGAAGCTCATGCACCTCTGTGCTCAAATAGTCTCATAACGTGCTCCATCTGCTCATTTTTCTCTCCATGCTGATTATGTCTGTATCATCATCATCATCATCATCATCATCAACACAGGGTCTACGGGACGGCACGGTCCTATATACAGACTATTGGAGAGCGCACTGTGCATCCATGTGGGAAAAAAACAGCTTTATTTAAAGTCTTTTCTGACAACAAACTGAGATTTATACACTTTTCAACCTTTCTTTTGAACATCTAGAGCTTTCATTGCCAGATGATGCCAAAACGCCGAGACATTTCTCTTCAGCTGACATCCGGTTGAACTCTTCTTCGTCTTTGCAGTTGATTTTGTATGAGCTGAAGTATTTCAGGCCCAACAACAGATGGTCGTAATTGGCTCCTCCCTCCAGGGACGTTCTAAAACGCTTAACGTGAAAAAGCTTAACGTGGCTTAAGGTAGGAAAACAACGAGGAATCATCACCAAATTTCGCATGGCCACATCTTGTCATGAAGACTTAAGCCTGTCAAAAAGAATAAACCAAAATCCAACGATTATAGAAGATATCTCACATTAACGTTTTCTTCTTCATTGGCTCCTATGGCGAGAAAAAGGCTTAACGTGGTTTAATGTACCTAATCAACGATCAATGATCACCAAATTTCTCTTTCATATTGCTCCTAATAAGCACATAAAACTGTCAAAATGTCAAACCCAAAGTCCAATTATTATGGACGTTATCTAACATTAAGCGTTTCTGCCTCATTGAGGCAAAGGAAAAAGCTTAACGCAATTCAATGTACCTAAACAACGCTCAGTGATCACTAAATTTCTCTCATATATTGTTAAGCACATGAAACTATCAAAAATCAAAACCAAAGTACAATTATTATGGACGTTATATGACATTAAGTATATAGAGGCTGGCTATATGAAAAAACTTAATGTGGTTTAATGTACCTAAACAACGTTCGGTGATCACCAAATTTCTCTCTCATATTGCTCTTCATAAGCACATAAAACTATAAAAATATCGAACACAATATGAAAGAGAAATTTGGTGATCATTGATCGTTGATTAGGTACATTAAACCACGTTAAGCCTTTTTCTCGCCATAGGCACCAATGAAGAAGAAAACGTTAATGGGAGATATCTTCTATAATCGTTGGATTTCGGTTTATTCTTTTTGACAGGCTTAAGTCTTCATGACAAGATATGGCCATGCGAAATTTGGTGATGATTCCTCGTGTTTTCCTACCTTAAGCCACGTTAAGCTTTTTCACGTTAAGCGTTTTTCACGTTAAGCGTTTTAGAATGTCCCCTCCCTCCACAATGTGGGATCATTTCTACTATTTGCAGCCTGCTGTAGTCTCTTGCTGCTCAACCTTTTACTCACCGGCAGACTATAAAGTCATCGGCTAGCAGTGACCGAGTGATACGCTTCCCAACAAACACCAACGTTTTGTTGGATACCTTTTGTGAAAAGGTAAGACGGTCCACAAGGTTTATAGAAACGTTACATTTTCTTTCTTCCTGCTTCACCCCCACAGAGCCCAGCACTCCTCACCAAGGGGACTCAATCCACCCGTCAGCGCCTGTTCCTGCACCGCAGTGAGACAAACACCTAGATGAATTGCCCGCGAATCCAAATGACTGACCATTTCAAACCCCGAATGCATCATCTGAAATGAAGTCGTCGCCAGCCGACCGACGAGAAGACATCTTTCATGTTTAGTTTTGTTTTTTCTACAAAGGGAATTGATGTGAAGACCATATTGTAAATGAATCCACCTCTTTGTTTGAAGATAAGTCCTTTTAGAAAACAACTGACTCTTACGAAAAACTGAATTTTAATCCTTTATTGCTGACCAAACAGTCGAGTTTAAGGGGAACATCTGTTGAACCAACATGTCAGAGCAGAGAAGAACAAAAGCCTCATGTTGCGTCGTCTTTGTTGCAATTTTTTTTTGTTACTGAAGTTTGTGATAGCTCATAAAGCCTGGTAGTTCATCATCTCTGCAAAGGCCCCGCATCCTCCTTGTACTTTAGGTACGTTTTAAAACATACATGTCTGTAAGAAAAAGCACTTTTCTCATTCAAAGTCTCGCTGGAAGACTTGAAGCATCCGTCGTATTGAACGCTAGCACTTATATCTTTGTTTTGTGGTCTTAAATACTTCAACCAACAGGAGGTTTCTGAACTTCATCATGGTCCTTTAGATCCGTTTGTGTTTACGTTACTTGGATACGTTTTGTCTACAGGGTTGAACCTGAAGGTTACATGGCTAAAAGTCTGTAATGAAGGAAGAGATTGAAATTGCTAAATTAGCTAATCTAAGCTTGGATGCAATTAAGGAAAATGTACTGTAAACTGGATTTTCTGTTACAAACACGCCTTTTTGTATCCAGTTATGATGCTGTGGAAACTCAAAGTACAGCCTGGAGTCCTGAGAAGACTTTCCTTCGATGATCTCATGTAATTTCCCCATCAAGCCAGCAGCACTTAGAGAAAAACCTTTCAGCGTGGATGAACTCTAAGCATCCAGTTTTTCATGTGCGGAAAAGGAAAGTCTTCGCTATTAGCAACCACGCACCAAACAGTATTAGATGCTGTGTTATGTAAACCAAAATGTTTTCTTTAAGTATGGTTGCTTGGGAAGCATATGGGATTCTTTTTTATGTGAAAAAATAAAATAAAACTTGGAAGTAACTCCAATGCTGTCAAAAACAAGGGAACCCCTTAAAACTGCATCTAAAAGAGAATCATGTCCTTGAAATCCCCAATAGTGTTCTCACTTTATATCCTGTTGATTTTTATATTTTTTTACATGTATTTTTCCATCTTTTTTTTTTTTTCCTTTGATATGTCAACATTGTAACTGTATATTATTATCTTTGTAGCCTGTATCTACCCTCGCCATCTTTGTGTGCGATCTGGACCGTTTTTTTCCAGATCTGTCTGAGACGTGATTGTGATCATGTGTGCCCCTGCCATTAAGACTTGTAAACAACATTACCTTTCTGTTTTTTTTTTTATTATTATTAAGTGCCATCAGTTGTGTGTTCACCAAGTTTCTAAAACTTAAAAGAAAAAAAACAACATTTTGCTTCACACACAACACGTCACATCAGTGTTATGAAATATATAATCCAGTCAGACGGTGAAAGTTTGCAGTTATTGTCCATCTAGCCAGTATTGCAGTCCTCACCTCCGCCGTGAGCATAAATGGACATCTTTTATCTGTGTTATTACTACATTGTGTGAATTTTGTGATATGAAATAAGTGTCTGCTCAGTTTCTGTATGTTTTTCATTTTGCTCAAGGTAGCAGCAAGTGCGGTATTATACAGTAGACATGAGTTTTTCCTCTGTAAATCATCACATCAGTGCTGACAGTTTATTAATAAACATCCGAACTGGTTGAATTATGAAATGTTTGAGGAAAAAAATAAAGATGTGAAGAGGAGTCACTGCGCAGTGTTTTATTGTTTGTTTGTTTTACTGATAATACACATTAATCCCAAATATAACTGCAATTCATGAAACTATAATGACTTCTAGATTTAGTTCATTTTGTTTACATTGCGCTAGTTACCAACAAAAGTCATCTTAAAGGGGAACCTATTACGCAAAATTCACTTTTTGCAAATTTTTGTGTCTACAGTCCAAGCACTAAAAAAAACAAAAAAAAACATCCAGATGTTTTTTTGGCAATAAGAAAATTGTTGGTGTCTTGAAAACGAGCTGTTTCAAAAACCTCCGATTATTACATCACAATCAGCAGACACAGCCTCTCAGCTGAGCCCAACCCTTCACCTAGCAACCCAATCAGACCTCCGCCCACTTCGTTAGCTGGTTTTAGCGCTCTATGCGCTGTACAATGACTGATCGGCATGAAGATGATTTGTCATTTAGCAGAAACTAACGTTTACAATAGATTACTGATAGCTCTGTGTCAATTTAGAAACCTATGATTCAGAAACTGTTGCTGCATCCTTGCTGTTCGTGCAGGGGGTTCTGGGTCTGACTCAGGATCAAAGATGTACGGTTGTACCGTTGTGCATCTGTTTGCAGCTGTTTTCACGTGTATAAAGTGTGATTGTAAACTTTGAGTTGGAAGGCACAGCCAGCTACAGCTCCTGACAGAACTGCTGTAAGTTGGATCAGGACCAAAACAATGACTTGAATGACTCGTTTTTGCCAAAGCTTTAACTTCCTAGCTGATGTATTCAGATCTACGTTCCTCGTGATGCCACCCGTTGTGTGAAGTGCTCCGGGCCTTTCTGCTACAACATACCCAGAAAACACCACGCTGCCCTACTTCACAGTATCCTGAGGCTGGCAAGCTTCCTGTTTTTCACTACAAACGTTAATGCTGGTCATTATGGGCAAACACTGGAGTCTTAGTTTCATCAGACCCAATGACATTTCTCAAAACATTAAGCCCTTTGTCCTTGTTTGCAGTTGCAAATTATAATCTGGCTTTCTAAATTGCTGTTGCAGCATTGACTTCTTCCTCGCTGACCTTTCAGTCCATGATGGTACAGGATTCAGTAAAAAATAATCTTTAGGAACGTGGAGCTTTTATGCGTTTGGAAAGCAAACTCAAGAATAAACTATGTTTCTCTTCCTGATATCTTGACCAAAGTCTTTGGGTTTTTTCATTGTTAAACAAGAAAGCGGTCTGGTAGTTGCATTAAAATATACCCAAACATGTGCCTTGATTTGACTGTGGAACCCAATTAAGTCCAAGTTCAATTGTAGTTATATCCTGTCCAGAAAAAGGCATTTAATCAGATGATACATTTACATATATTGCAGTTGAATTCAAATTATAACAAAATATTACTCTCATTGTGTCATTTAATGCTAGTTTTAAAAAAGTTACACAAAGAAGCGAGTTACTTAAATTGCAGCAACCCTTCATCTTTAGCGTGTATGATTATATTTATTTGGACGTACTTTTGACCTTTGTTTATATATCTATCTATCTATCAATCTATATATATATATATATATATATATATATATATATATATATATATATATATATATATATATATATATCCTCTAAACAGGCTAAACAAAAACAGGCCTTTATGACTTAATGAAAAGAATTTGGATTTGGTACGTTAAGATCTACTTTGTTACACCGTGACCCAAAAATGAACCGGCATGCTCTGGAGCAAAGCTAATTTAAGCACCTCCACAGTGGAAACAGGCCAGTTTTAGAGAAGAAGTTAAAAACGGCATCTTAGTCATGCTTAATAAATCAAAATATTTAAACGTCACTAATCCGGTTCACTAAGTGAAACACCTTATGTAATTACACACAGACTGTCGTTTTCAGGCCTTTATTTCTGGTAATTATGATTTTCTGCTTCCAGGCAATGAAAACAACATTTAAGATTAGTATATTACACCTGACCAATAATTAGCTAAATCTTTAGTAAAAAAATATTAAAGGCTTAAAGGTTTTTATTTTCAAATGGTATTTTTTTATCTGACAAACGAGCGTCATTGGAGCAAATATTCTAATCATCCTACTCAATCTGCTTTTTCATTTCTCTTGTTCTTTATGCATTGTTAGCTCTCGGATTGCTGATTATTAGTTCTTGGCCTTTGTCCAAATAATTATATTAAAAGTGTGTTTTCTTTTGTTATTTTGTACCTAACAAATCATTGAAAAACACAATTATGCAGAGTGCATTTAAAATAAAACCATTTTCCGTGACTAAAATAATGAGATAAACCATGGGAATAAAAAGGAAAGCATTGCTTTCAATAAAAGTATGTTGGTTTTGTGTTTTCCTCTATCAAACATCTGTGGAAACGTCCAGATATCAGTATCTTCCCAACAGAATCCACTTCCCCCCAAAGTTAATGGACTTTTACTTTGATTTATATAGTACATATACACAGACATGGAGGCTAAACAAAACTTGGTGAACCGTTTTATTCAATATTTCTTAATGTAACATATCACATGATCATCTCCATCCAGATGAGAAGACAGCTTGACAGAGGCTGACTGCCAGAGATGCACAAGGTATCCCTACAACTGGAGCTGTACCACTAACTGTGCCGGCAAACATCAACAGTACTCAGGAAGATGAGATGAGAGGAGTTTTTCACATCAGACAGACAAGGCACATAGAAGAAAAAAAAAAGTTAAAAAGTACCAAAACAGTGTTAGAGGTAGGATGACATGGATGGAGGGGTAAGACATGACAGAATAAATCTGGAATAAAATTAAAGCTGGGATTGTGTGAAGTCCTTAACCGCTCATCACCACCCTGACCAGTTCTGCAGAGAGAGAGGAGGAAAGCTGGCATTAATATGGCAGATAGACGCAGAAATACACTTCTAGCACAACCATGGAAAAGAGAGTTTAACAAAAACTGCTTTTAACTTTGGTGTTTCAACAACGCTGGCAGTAAACCAGCTCACAGTCAGAGGAGACGAGGAGTACGACTGTAGTCGAATGACTTTCAGGTTTCCTTTCCTTTCTCTTGTCGTAAATGAGATTTCACTTTAGCTTGATGGTTAGGCACAAATTAATAAGTTGGTAAAATCCTCTGGGGTGGGGTTTTGTTGCTGTTGTGGATAGTTTGAAAAATAGTAAAAAATAAAAATAAAAATCATGAAATAAAAAGAGACCTGCCCTCATATTTAGTCACACGAACGCTAATGAGTTTGACTCTAAAAAAAACTACTAAAATGTCACTTTGGTAATTGGGGCTAATAATAAATGCTGGGCTTTTTTGATCAGGGGAAGCCTGGTGTAACGTTTGCTTCAGGAGACACTGAGCAGTCTGTGCGATGTCTGTTTTTGTGTTAGTATTGTGAGCCAGTCTTGTTTGCTTAATGCACTGTATTCTCCATTTATTGCTCTGGGCTGATTTACCTTCATAATTAATGCAGCCGTTGGCATCTTCATGTCCTATCAAAAGAGTCTCCACTTCTTCTTCTGACATTTTTTCACCTGAAACACAAAAATAAAATTCACAGAGCCATTAAGGGGACGGTTTCTCCTTTTTTTTTTTTTTTAAATAGAACAACACTTTTTTGTATTGTACCCAAACCCAGACATCTGAGCTGGAGGCCGACCTTTTATTGTGCAGGTCTTACCTAAAGTGGTGAGGACGTGACGCAGCTCTGCCCCCATCACTGTGCCGTTCCCCTCTTTGTCAAAGACGCGCAGGCCTTCGACGATATCTTCAAAGGAGCCCTGGTCCTTGTTCTTAGCGATGGCGTGAAACATGGGAAGGAACTGCTCAAAATCCAGCATTTTGCGGTTCATCTCTGCAGGACGCAAATGAGAACGCAGGAGGGAATGTTTTATGTTCCAGAATTATGAAATAAACCAATTCTCTGCGTCATCTGTTCAAATTTTCAAGTCCTAACCTGAGCCTAAAAAAAAAACTAAACAAGTTTAATCAACCTAAAATGTTAAATTTGCTCGTTGGGCGACATGTGAAATCAGAAACTTGCCTTCCATTTTGGGATTTCCGAGGACTTTCAGCACCTCAGCATTGATTGGGTTCTGTCCCAGGGCCCGCATCACGTCGCCGCACTGGCTGTAGGTGATCTTCCCTTCACCCGTCCGATCAAACAAGAGGAAGGCCTCCTTAAAATCTTAAAAACGAGGAAGAGAAAGACGTGCGGTTCAGCTACACAGTGCATATCAATCCAGCCACTGTTACTGACGAACCATTCAGACAAGTGCATAACATTCAAATTGCTCCAAGCGCATTAGATAAGGCACTGAAGGAACTTCTTCTGTTCACGATTTACCTAGAGTTGTTAACACATCAGGAGCAGGGCTGCTGGATAGATAGCTCACATCTCTTGCATCATATCAGAGCTAAAAAGCAAATAAGCTCTGCCCAATGACACCGATGAAATGTCCCTAAAAGAACTCAAGTGAATTTGCAGTTTCGATAGAAGCCATGATGTGCCTGGTCCTTTTAAAATACTCGAAAGGAGCAACAACTTCAGGAGTCCACTAGAAGTTTTGATCCACAGTGAGATGTACATTTTCTTTTTTGTTTTTCCTGATAATGTCACCTTGCGCTTGCCAAGTACTTTCTTACCAATACTTACAAATGGATTAAATGCAAAAACATTAACTCTTCATAGAACTGATCCTGTAATCGTGCAAACGTTTGGTGACCAGACATGTGATGCACTGAAGCCTCTTTATATTGATACATACGATATTAATTAGCCTTTCCTTTAGCTGCTCCGTTACCGTGATGAACTGGCGACCTGTCCAGGGTGCGCCATGTCTTTCGCCCGTTTAGTGAGAAGAGAATGAAAACCCATGCTGCTGGCTGATGTGATCACAGACTGAAGTTGTGAAAGGTTTGATGCATTTAATAGGTTGAAGAAAAACTAAATCTGAAAGTTCAGTGTTTGATTAGGCACAGATTACCAAACACAAACAATTTAAGGGAAAATCTGCAATTTCTGAGCTCAGAGATATTGGTGCATCTCTAGAAAGAATGCTTATCTTAATAACCTACATTTATGGCTGAATACTCTATCTCTCTATATATATATATGTTTTAACAGTGAAAATAGCATATTCTATAGTAACAAATATGCCTTTACTGCTGAATAAAGGACTAATACGGGTTAATTAACTGACATTTCTTTTTCCAAATAGACAAAGACAGAATATTAATCGAAGTACATTTGCTTAATTGCTTCTTTCCAGTATCTAAATAAATAAAAGAAGAAGCTATGCTAATTTTTTGTGGTGTTGGGTTGGACATATATTGCAACAGAATTTCAGCTAAAAGGATACAACGGTATAATTCTTTAAACTACATCTATTATCTTGGTATTGTTTGAAAGTTATTTGAATGCTCTCTCAAACGAAATGCTTTTATTATTATTATTTAATCCACATACAACTCTTAAAGATGTTACCATAGCCACTGCATTGGCTTGTGTAACTGCAGCATGATGTATGACTTGTTGGTCTGCTCCAGGATGCTTCTGAACACCTAACATAGCTAAACGAAAGCTTTTCTCTATGATTATGACCACACCAGTGACCTCTTTGTCTTGGTTTACTCCCTGATGCACACACACACACACTGCACTGCTAACTCAAATACTTTTCCACTCCCGTGCAAAAAAACAAAACAAAACACGCAGTTCCTCAGCAAACTGTTAGTATGACAGTGGCAAACCTTAAAAATCACACTGAAGTGCACAAGTTTAGAAAATGACTTGTTCATCACCACTTACCTTCAGGGTTCCTGCAGGTTGTAGGGAAACAGGAGATTTATAAAGCTAATTCAAATCTGAGCTGCATAGCATTTTATCTATCTATCTATATATATATATCTATATATATTTATTTATATTATTTATTTATATAGTTGTACGCCACATTATCACTGGTATTTTATGTAAGAAAAATCAAGTTATTTATAAACACTCACCCATGATCTGGTCTTCTGTGAAGTCAGACTGGTTGAGGCAGATTTCAAGACAGACGACACAACACAGGATGAAGCGTTGAAAGCAAAGAGAGAAGCGGGCTAACATTAGCTAACCTGCTTCAAATGTGTCCACATTTTACATTTAATCGCTAATTGAAAGAAAAAATATGCTTTGATATACGAGCCTGGGAGAATATCTTTACTCACCATGTCTTATTTTTGGCGTTTTATATGATACACAGAGAGCCGAGAGTCAGTCTACACCCCGAGCTAAACGGACAGCAGGCAGCTAACCGGTTTGGTAGGTACGCCCCCTGATGACGTCACGGAGCTCAAAGCCAACCAGCCAATCGCATGCAAGGATTTCAGAGCAGCATTTGTCACATATTTTGCGGGTTTTTAACAGCCGCTATAATCGTGCCACACCCAATATTCACACACGTTTCGTCCTTCTATCTTTTCAGGGACTTTGCATTCACTGCCATTAATTTTCCTTCTATTTCTATGGCCCTGACCCTAAACATTACCAGTACATACATAACCCTTCACGCATTCACGCATTAGTCCTAAATCTAAAGAACACTTCTTCTTATAAGGCCCAGCCTTTGGGTCCTCACAACGTAATATATGTTGGAGAAATGGTCCTTACACTGTAACAAATGTTAGAACACACACACACACACGCAAACACTAATTACTTCATATTTTGCTCAGAAATTAGCTCATAAATTTAAAAAACAAAAAAATGGCTAAGAAATTCAGAATTCCCCACATTTTTCTTGTTTTTCAGTTCCCATAGGCAAAATCTGTTTGTACTTAAAAAGTATTTGCCCAAAGGAGCATAATTTACATTTTTAATTATGAAAAGTACATTCAGAAAGCAGACACACAAAATTAAATGTCCAAAGTTCATCGTTACATGTTTTTATTTCCTCATCTCCACATACATTTTTTATTTTATTTTTTTTTACATTATTCTGTCATCTCATGTGTGATACCACTCAGTCTTAAAGCACATTAAAAAGCACATTAGAGAATCATTACGGGATTTCCTCTATTCTTTTTCCAGTGTCTCTCCACACTGAAATCGAACAAAGTCCAACACTCGGGCCTCTTGACCCTTGAGGAACTGCGCCACAGTCCTACTAGGGTCTGCCAGAAAGGTTTGAGGCAGTAGCCGTGTCTCAGATTCACCACAAGGCAGGTCATCCATGTTGCCCAGGGACAAAGGGGCCTCCCCCACGATGTGCTGTCCAAGTTTACGACCTAAAGTATCCCGTTCTCCATCCTTCCCACCCTGGAATATGACCAGAGCGCCGTAGCGGCCCATCACCACCTCGGTCTGGCCGCTGATGTTGCCATGCACATAGGAACCTATGTGCCACTCAGAAGGGACCCGCAGAATCACTGCCCTCCTCAGAGCCATGTTCTCACCAAGGCGACCTAAGAAGGACAGAAGATATGTAACTACCGATAGTAATCATTTTTCTGGAGGTCATTAAACATTTCTATTAAACATTGCATTTTCTGATGTACACATTCTAACAATTCTTTAAAAAATAAACAAGCTTTGCTCCACCATTCGTGTCCTCTGCCAGTGCAGAAGTGAGTTGGAATCAATCACAAGCAGAACACCTGCAGTACAGTGTTGTGAAAAAGTATTTATCCCCTTACAGATGCCGTCTTTTACCGTTTAGTCATGCTTAAATGTTTCAGAACAAATGCACTGTAGTTTCCAAATGATTTTTAAAGATTAAGCTGTATGAATCAACCTGGCTTAATTTAAAAGAGTAATCCCCTAACCGTATTAACTGGCTGTGCCACTGTTGACAACAACAGGGATTTCATGCATGAACAGCCTTTTTAAGGTCATTCTACAGCCTCTCAATTGAATGTAATGACTCACTTTGATTAGGCCACGCCTTTTAGTGATTCAGACGTTGAGCTGCTGCTGTGCTTCTGATATAATGCTGCATAACCCAAGTGTGCTCGAGGTAAAGGTCCCAAACGGATTCTCCTTCAATATGTTCGGATAAAGGGAAGAATTTGTGGTTTGATCAAGTACGGCAAATTGCCCAGATCCTACACCCAGAACCCAGACAAATAATTAATAATTGGTCCTTGAATTTCTTTAAGTCTGCTCATGATATGAGGCTTTGCCACTTTTCCTACATGCTGTCAAGACAGGATCTACAGGGTTTCCACCAGAAAACTGGCTAATCCTGCTGGTAGTTGTTGTAATGGATGGGGGTGGGGGTGCCGCTCGACCACATCAATGGGATGTCCGTGTCCGCCAAGCTAATAACAGCTAGTGTTAGCTTATGTTGTCTGGGTTGTTTACTACTAAACTGTTGCAGATAGAGGAGTTTTACTGACATGTTTATGTTGCAGTCATACATTGAGGCATTGATAATATTGACAACGGTCCCTACTATATTACATTACAAAAAAAAGTTAAGTAAATAAACAAACGAAGGCAGACTTAAACTACATGGGGGGAATCCTGGCATTTTAAGGCTGAGTTATACTTGCACTATGGGTTGTCGTTCAGAAGAACTGTAGATGTTTATACTTGGCCTGATGTAGGTGCAGCACTTGACATAACCAGAAATAATTGCATACTCAAAATGGCCGTACGGTATCGTAAACAATCACAAAGAAGAGTAGGTGTGTCTATAGCAGCTACAGAAAAACGTTAAGAGATTAAGATGAGGAATACAGCCTGTCTGTAAAGCCCATAGCAATCTTTTTTTAAATAAAAGGTTTAAAAAAAACACTCCGCCTTAATCAGTAAAAGCTGTGGGTTGCTGATGGAAGTGGCAGAAGCAGAAGTCAAAATCATTTTTTGTATCCACAATCCTGGCCATTAAACTCATCCCTGCAAATATGTCAATAATAGATGTATGCTGTTTTCAGTCACAGAATAAGCAGTAATAACAGAGCATTTAACGAAGCTTTGCTGCTTGAAACAACAAGCAACTTAAGTGGTTTCTTGATGCTACAGGTCTGCCAGCAATCGGGTCTGAGTGTGGCTTTTGAAATTAAACTAAGTTTTCTAAAAAAGGAATATGTGGTTAATTAATTCATGAATCATTGAGGGGGCTTTTTGTGTTTCAGGTTGGTCTGTGTAGCTTCCCTCCCCTTAACTCATTAAGTCATCATCTGAAAAATTAAAATAAAATTGCAATTCCTCAGGAAATCCCTAATATGTTTTTGATGATTTGAGACATGTAAATGTGAGAAAAAAAGTAAAAAAGAAAACAAAAAACACAGGAAATCTAAAAAGAGAGACAAGTACTTATTCAAAGCACCCTTATCTGTAGATGGTGTGTTGTTTTTTTTTCAGTAATAACTTCAAGAAGCATGAACAAGGCTTATTATGACGCTGCAATTACACTCCCTATGGATGTCATATGCATCAAACTGAACTCAGTGAGCCCGATTAACTTAAAATGCCGCAGGAATCTGACGCAGAACAAAAAGCACCTGACACTTGATTCAACACAGATGGGTTTCACTGTTCAGATCAGTGTATGTTCATCCAAAATGAACCAAAACCTAAAAGCTTTTACAGCGTTGTATTTAGTAAATGCTAAATGCACATTCCCTTTGCATCAAATGTGTATTTACCCTTTAACTATACCTTTTTTTAGCTGCAGAATTGTGTCATTACATCACTTTTGGGATACTGACCACCTCCCACAGACCATCCCAGGCATCTGACTAAGAGATCAGGCCGGTCAGGTTGAGGCAGAAACGACACAAATAAGGTCGTCATTCAGCCCTTCTTCAATTTTAAGGAGGAGCGCACGGGTTCAAGGCGCGGCAGATAATAATAATACATTTTATTCCAAAGCGCCTTTCAGAGCACACAAGGACACGACAGTATAAATCAAGCAGCATTACGGGAGAAGTCAGGAGTCTGTTAAGCTTCTTGGAGATAGAAGCAGTTTTGAAGGAACAGAATTGGGAGGATTTCCACAGAGTTTGTGCTGAGTGGACTTCTGAGTGGACTACCCTGGTGAGTTAGTGGTCAACACTGACACTTTACGTCTCTCTGAAATACCTGGAGATTATGCCAATACATAAAATGTTAAAATGTGAAGTCTCTTCTCTGCACTATTTTTTTGATGAGATTGTGGAGCAAGTTGTACTTATTTTATTGTAATCTTAATTTAATAAGGCTTCACTACAGCATTTTATTTTAGTCCTTTTATGGTGAATTCAGACCATTTATAGTATTTTACTTTACTTCTATATTTATTTTACTGTTTGTTTGACTGAATCAAGGGTCAGCAACCAGCATAGTTCAAAAAGTAATTTTTGCTTTTGCTCCTACTAAAATAGAATATGTCCTAAAAGAACCTTGGGGAAAAAAAAGATCACTTTTTTCAAGTTTGTAAAATACCTACTTGTTTAAATTGACCTATGCTTAACCATCCAAGATCCCTTTTTCTCAGGTTTTTTTTAATTTAATTTTATTTATGCATAACTTTGGCTTAGTTAATACAGATAGAATAAAATGTAAGTAGATTATGCATATCGAGAATTTTGAATATTTGTGAATTATTTACTTTTGTCAAGTTTTCTAAACTAAATAGAAGTAATCTTTGTCTTTTTTGCATTTTCAGTGCCATGTTCTAAAATTCTAAATCAAGTACGTAAAATGTGTTAAATTATGTTGACGTTACCAGCAAAAGGTTCCCAAAAGCACGGTAGTCCAAAGCAGCGTCTTATCAGGACTTAAATCGGATGTTAGAGTCTGGAATAATATTCTTCTGCAATGCTGTGCAGTAACTATAGTTTCCTAATTAGGTAAGATGTCTAAGTGTGCAACACTTTGTGAAGCTTTTATGCATGATTGTAAGAACCTAGAGTACCAACTTTTAAAAGAACAGGGCAGAGAGTGTGGAAGCACTAAAGATTCAGATTCAGAGATTAAAAGGTTTTTAAAAAAAACAGACGCAATTTAACACGAATGAGGGATTACATTCATAACATTGTACCACTAAAAATCAGTCAGTAAGCACAATGTTAGTCATATATAAAAGGCGCACCATCAATTTTTGAGAAAATCTAAAGATTTTAAGTGTGCCTTATATTCTCTTTCAGTCATCTGCAAGGTCTAAGTTAAAATCAGCACAGAAAATCAAAACCCTAATGCTTTCCTTTCATGTAAAATGTCCCGCTTTTAATCAGGCA
The DNA here is from genome assembly GCF_011125445.2 of Fundulus heteroclitus. Lineage (NCBI taxonomy): Eukaryota > Metazoa > Chordata > Actinopteri > Cyprinodontiformes > Fundulidae > Fundulus > Fundulus heteroclitus. Next base: position 24,996,341 of record NC_046380.1, on the reverse strand, counting down.
GATCACATCTGTGCCAGGAAATAAATAATATTACCACTTGTTTGTTTACTGACCTATTGTGAGAGCCAGGTGGTCAGCTAATGAAGATCCTTCTTTCATACTGAGTTTACTCAACTCGTCACCAGACAGGAAACTCTGAAAATAAGAGTTGCACATCAGAATGGGGCTTATGTGAAACATCGACACAAAGCAGCACATAATGCTAAAGTAGAAAAAATGTTCCATGCTTCTTTCAGATTTGTATTGGTTTAAAAAAAAATCTAATAAAACATGGAACGTTTGTACATTCATTCAATACTTCGTAGACTCATCAGCAAGACCATTGGGACATTTCTCTAACAGCTTTGCACATATAAAGGCAAAATATTTGCTCAGTCCTTCGATACACAACTCAAGCTCAGACTGGTGAGACCTCAGATTTCAGGTTTTTCCACAGATTATCAGTTGGATTTAGGTCTGGACTGTGACTAGACTATAGTTTGATGTAAACATATGTTCTATTGTAACTATGGCTGCATGTTTGGGGGGCGTTGTTGTGCTGGACGGAGAACCTCCAAACCAGTCTTAAGTGTTTTATAGCCTCTAAGAGGTTTTCTTTGTATTTAGCTCCACTTAACTCTGTCCACCTTCCCAGTGTTTGCTAAAGAAAAGTATTCCCACAGTATGATGCTGCCATTCAGGGTGACGAGCACAGTATGTTTTTCACATTACATATCCATACGTAGGCCTAATTTGTTTGGTTTTTAGCATCATCTGATCAAAATATCATCTTCCATGTCTGCTGTGTCATCCTACATGACTTTTAGTAAATTACAAACACAATTGGATTTGATTCATATCACTTGACAACAAAAGCCAGACTTCGGCTGACGGATCTAACTGTGCTCAATGAGATCTTCAGTGTTTTTAGGCTTTATAAGCCAACACTGCTATAAACCTGTCCACAATTCAATCTCTGATATGCTTTATGTTAGGCTGTTATATCTATCCATCTATCTAAATACAATTTCTGATTTTGATTTGTACAGAAAATTAAACCACGCATCCTTTTTCTTCTACTTTGCATTTGTCTATCAAATTAAATCCCAACCAACTGCACTGACAAAAAAGGTTTGGCTCCTTTGGCATCTTTACTTAGGCATAAAAGTTTTATCAATTATAAAGTCTTTCTCCTGTGCATGTGAGCTGGAATTATCAATGTTGGTATGTTGCTGTAGACCATAAAAATAAATAAATAAATAAATAAAATCTCATCAGCTCGTCACAAGAGAATAAGGAACACCACAAAAAAACAATAATAACAACAATAAAACAATAGATAGTTAACAGAGAACTGTCCCCCTCCCACATGACTTTAGCCTCAAGTTTGAGGGTTACAAGTGTGCAAGACTGCAAAAAAAGGGTATGTTTAAATTAGCTATCTTTACCTTTACATATCCTGTCTGGCTTTGATTTTTATTCTGATGGTGAGTCAGTGTAGCTAAGGTCACATCCTTCACCAGTTGCCTGGACTTCTCATTACGAGCAACAAAGTCTGTCTCACAGTTCACCTGTAAGCGAACAAGAAACAGAGCGTTAACCCCAGCAAACAGAAGATTAAGCTCCGGATTGATCCCTGCGGTCCTTACCTCCACCATGGCTGCAGTCTGATTCCCCACAAACAGGCCGATCAGACCCTCTTTGGCTCTGCGACCCTCCAGCTTGCTTGCTTTGCTCCAGCCTTCTTTCTGGGCCTGCTCGTGCAGGCCAGGCTTCAGCCTGAAAGTCCAGCATCAACAACACGGTCACACACCAGTCAGCATGAGGGGGTGAAACCCAGCACCACACGAGTGCAGGCTGTCATACCTGTGCTATGTCATTCTCAAACTTCTCCAGCGCTTTCTTGCAGTTGATGAGGTGTAGCCGGTGTTTTTTCCTCAGTTTTCATCAGCAAGGCTTTATCAGCAAGCCAGCAGCTGACATCCAGAGTGCAAACACCGCACAGGCTGACCGATGCTGGCCTGAACCACACACAGAGGAAACAAGCAAATGTGTTTATGCTTTTAAGTAATTACAGGGAGATCAAATGTATTGAAATATAATAGGGGAAAGTCAAAAAGCCAACAATCTACCATTAAAAACAGCAGCTCTTAAAGCGCAGCTCCAAGCGAATAAAAAAGTCTACTTACCTTTAGCGGCTTCCTTTAACGCTTCTGAATAAAAAAGCTAACGACATGATTAAAGCTGCAAAAAACAGAGATGTCTTACGAAAGCTCAAAATGTCATTGAAAGCCACGCCGTGGAAGGAAGGAAGCCCAACAAGGACAAAAGCTTTCGGCTCCAGACAAATACTTTTATGTAGCACCATCTAGAGGACCGGAGGACCTGATGAGTTCAACAAGACAAAGCTGGCTCCCGACCTGCTGACGAAACAACCTACTCTACAATGTGACTCTGACAAAAAAAAAAAAAATTATGAGTAAAAAAATTATTAAAAAATCAATAATTAATTTAGTTATTAGCACTACTAGCCTACCTAAAAAAAGAAAGAAAAGAAAGAAAAGAAAGAAAGAAAGAAAGAAAGAAAAAAGAAGAAAGAAAAGAAAGAGAAGAGAAAGAAAGAACAGAAAGAAAGAAAGAAAGAAGTTAACCATTAAACTAGTGGCTGGACATAAAAAATAGTAATTAGTAATAGTAATAGTAATAGTAATCTCATCAAAAATGTCTGATAATTGGAGACTTTAAAATGAGTAATCTTGATTAATCACATTGTAGTATATATTACAATATTTGACACATTAAGCTAATCATTTAATTTAAGGAAGTATTTGATGACCAAAATGATAAGTAAAAACAAAACACTTTGTACCTGATGAAGCTGTTGGGGGTTGTGCTGCTGTATTTCATCCAAACTTACAGATGAAATGATGGTTTGGAAACACAAAACTTTCCACGGGCAATTTAACTTTACAGAGTTATTATAGTACTGCACTTAAGTAGAAAGCAATTTTGCATCTCAGATAAGATACCTTTCCTTACTTTCCAACCAATCTGCAGCATAATTACCCAAAAGGCTAAAATAAAGTGAAAAGTCCTTACTGTTACTTTCATTATTAATGTTTATCATCTTTTAGAAACAAGTAGATTAATAAATGTATGATAATAATAATAATCCATCCATCCATTTTCCATCACGCTTGGGGTCGCTGGGGTCGCGAGGGTTGCTGGTGCCTATCCCAACATTCAATGGGCGAGACCCCTGGACAGGTCGATAATAATAATAATATAATGTGTAAAATTGTGTAAAATGAATAAGAAATATTTTTTATTTTAATGTTGAAACTGCAACACAGTTCAAGACAAATCTTATGTTTTCTGCCCAAGCTAAATGGAAAGTTTCATTTGTAGTCATTTGTGTAAATATTTCATAATGTCAACATTACCACATTTTCCATTGATCTGAAACCCCGTGAGAGGAATATGTTTGCTTCATGGTGTTTACACATCCAAAGGAGCAGGTAACCTCAACGTGATCAGGGGCGCTGCACTAACAACTGCATGTTTTCACGTCGGATGGACCCTGAGAAGGAAAACATCTGATCAAATTCATTTGGCAAAAATAGAAAACGGCTTATGATGGATGTTGATTTAAGCTCTGTGTCTTGCTGAATAAACTGCCATAAGATGTTTAATCATTAATTCATTATTTAAACTAAAGTGTTTTTGAAACCCAGCCCTCATCATTATTAAAGCTAATGACCTGATCTAATTGTACGCTGCTGCATCGTAGACAGGTGCGCATTTCACATGGTAGAGTAATGGGAATTTACATATTTACTACTACATGGACAAATTCATCCTTTTGTTTTGCCTTAAACTTTTTCTTGTCATTCAACATACAGCAAGAATTCAGGCAAACGATAAGTTAAAATGGCTCATCAGAAAAACAACCTGCAGACTTCAGTCTTCACAATCATAACCAAATTGACGTGATTTTGATTGGGTTGAGTTCATGTGGCTCCCTCTGGATTGGCTGAGAAAAAAATCTGCTATAAAAGATGGACATGGTAACAGCTGGGACACCTTGTTTTAGGGTGGCTGCCGATCCAAGATGAAGGTCGCTGCTCTCCTTCTCCTTTGCATGACCCTGTTCCACCGGGGATACAGCAGTAAGACACTTTTCATCTTTCAACTGTGACATCACATCCTTATGATGACAAGCTTAGACAGGTTGAATGTTGATGCATTGTTGTAAAAGATTTCTGGTGTGTTTTCAGACAGCCTGGACTCGTGTCAGGGTCGGTGTGGGTATGGAACAGACAGCGGTTACTCCTGTCAGTGCAACACGGCGTGTGAGAAGTACAATGACTGCTGTTCTGACTATTTTACACTGTGCACGGGTGAGCAACAAAGAACGAAATAATCTGCTAACTGTGACGCTATCTCTTTTTGTAAGAACGTGAATACCTTTGTGAACCTTTCCTCTTTTCCCAGATGCTGCCACATCTTGTAGGGGCAGATGTGATGAAAAAACAACTCTCTCAACCCATGCCACTGCAACTCGCTGTGCTCCCAGTACAACAACTGCTGCAATGATTATGCAGACCTCTGCAATGGTAAACCCACCACGTTTCACCAGCTTTTTTTTTAACCTTTCCACTCCACATTATCTCATTGGCCATTGGCCATACCTGTCTGTCTGTGTGAGTCTTTCTGTCTGATATTTTTGACACCTGCATAGTTTCACGTCAGGTGTGAACCATTGCATCCCACCAGGAGATACATACAAGCAATTTTACAGTCTCATAATATATCCTTTAATTAAATTATTTATCTGTGTAGCGTTGAGCACATATCTTTCACTAGTTTGTCACAAAACAAATGTTTAACTCATATTTTAACACACTGTTAAAAGTTAATTTACTGACTAAAAACGTAACTCTGCGTAGATTACTTGTCGCTTTAACTTACTTTTTGTCCAGAAACTTTTTTTTTTTTTAAAAGGGCTGGCCAGAGTGACAAGCCACATCTAAAAGCTTGTTTTATTTTTATTTAGCTGTCGTCAAATAAGTGGGGTGGCTCGTGTGTATTTCAAAGTGGCAGGTCATAAAGGGCAATAAATAAATAAATAAATACATATCATAACTCACCTTTTCCTTTCGGAAATTCATATTCAAATAAAATGTGACAGGCCAGGGGATGGGCTGATACATTTATAGGCTTTCCTCTGGTAGTACACTGTACAATGTGTAATTGACTGGTCACCTCTTTATTACTTTGAAAACCCTGGGTACTGATTTTGAGCAACGTAAATTAAAACTATTTAATTTTAAATATTAAGATGGTTCAAAAACTGTTGCCGACCAGTCCAGGGTGTACGCCGCCTCTCGCGCCATTGACAGCTGGAGATAGGCACCAGCAGCCGCCTCACGACCCCAAAGGGGATAAGCGTGTTAGAAAAAGGATGGATGGGTTCAAAAACTGGCTTTATGACAA